>NC_048899.1:37863530-37927416 GCF_011077185.1 Oxyura jamaicensis | reverse complement strand
GTCGGTGCGCGGGGCGCGGCCGTCCCGCAGAGCGCAGCGAGAGCAGCTCCGGCGAGGCCCCCGCCCGCCCGTGCAGGCCGAGCGCCGGGCCGGGCCCTGAGCCGCCCGCCCGCGGCCCCCGCCGCAGCCCCGGCCCCGGGGAGCGGCCGAGGATGGGGATCCTGTTCACCCGCATCTGGCGGCTCTTCAACCACCAGGGTGAGTGGAGTTGGCGGCCCTGGGGCTCGTCCCGGGGCACCCCTGCGGGGCAGCCGCGCTTGGCTGAGGTAGGGGGATGATCTCTGCCCGTCTGGCGCTTGGGCAGGATTTAATGCCGGACTGTTGTCCTTCGGGACCGCTGGGGGGGGAGAAACCCCTTCCCCACGGCCCCCTTCCCTTGGGGGAATAGTCCCAGCGAGGCCGGGTAGGAGCTGTGGGGCACGGCCCGGACTCGCCTCTCCTGGAAATCATGAACGTGAACTCACGTTTGTGTCTGAGTGGCTTTGTGTAGCACCCGGTGGTTTGTCCACAGCTAAACCGGGTGAGTGAGGGCCTGAAATATCCACAGGTAAATCTGTTTTCCAGGCTCCAAACCCGCTGAAGGGAAAAGAGGACTGTGGGCGGCAGGCGGATCGCCCTGCTTGCAGGGCCAGTTGCCAGCGTCGTGCTTTTAGCCACTGTTTGAAGAGAGATGAGGGTGCTGCTGGCTGTAACAGTAGCACGGCCTTGGACAGGAGCGTGTGCCGTGTGTCAGAGCTGTGTTCTGGGAGCTGCGTGGCCAGGGAGGCGACAGAGGACGTAGTCTGCTACGGTCTGCAAACGTGTGCAGAAACTTCACTAAGAACGCCCCAGCGGTTTAGAAAGGAAAAAATATGAATGCAATCTCTTAGAAATTGTTCCTGTAGATATGTAGGCAGGAAAAAATGACCAGGGCATGCCTTCTCGGACTTGTACACCGGTTTGTACGTCTCCGCAGACAAACTGACTTCTAGATACGGCCGTGAAACATGGCACCTGAAGTATGTGCTTGGTTAGATCAGGCTAAAATGCTACGTGAACCTTGTTCTGTAGCAGTTATTGTTGTGATAGCAGGGTTAACTGTGTGACTTACCCGTAATATTTTTGTTTCAGAGCACAAGGTAATCATTGTCGGTCTGGATAATGCAGGAAAAACGACCATTCTTTATCAATTGTAAGTATGGACTGCAGCCGATGTGTCGTGTGCTTCCAAGTGCCTGCTGCGTACGTTGTTCTCCCTAGGTTTTGCTGCTTTCCCTTTCTTTTCGCTGTGAGAGCACTGTGCTGAAAATTACTGACCAGTGTAGGTGGCAATGGCTCAGAGCGTGTGGTTAGGCTTTGGGAAGGTCTGCATTCTCCCTGATGTGTGGATAAGGTTCCGTTGAGAGCTTTTGTTTATCAAATTACATTGCTATTACACTTAATCACAACTGCCATTGGTGTCACAGTGCAGGCTGTTTGCCAGCTCCATAAAACATTATTACGTTTAGGGTTAGCCGCAGGACAATGCTGGTACGCTGGTGCCACAGCGTGTAAATATTAAACAAATTGTTCCGTCAGGAGCAGCGCAGTGAAGCCTGACCTCTCCCTGCCGTGACTTGTGTCCTGCCTGCTGAGGTGCGCTCTGTCGGTGGTGACAGAGGATGCAGGCTGAGTGCAGGACAGCTCCGCGCCGGGTGACAGCCCGTGCTGCCTGCCCAAGGCTGGATTTTGAGCCACCGAGGGGCTTTGCGGCACTTTTCAACCAGTTCCTGCCTTGAGCAGTTCCTGCCTTTAGTAGTAGCGTTGGCTTGTGTTCGTCTCGCGCTCACCTTGCTGCAGACTTGCGAGAAGCTTGCACGAGTTTCGTATCGCTGCTCCTCAGCTGCTGCTTAAGGGCTGCAAATCTGTCTGCAAACTGAAAGCATATAGGTGGGCCAGGCAGCTCAAGGTCTGTTTGCAATAGAAACAGGTTTGCCTTTTCTCACACGAGGTAGCCCGCTATTAGGAAGTGTTCCTATCCCTTCAGTCCCAGGAATAGTTCCTGTTGAGTGACATGGCCATCCTGCTCCAATCCTAAACTTAAAATTTGCTTTTAAGTGACGTAGGTTTGAGGTATTTTTGTCAAATTACACTCAGTTTTTTGCTTTTCTGGAATGTGAAACTTGTGCAGTATTTCCAGCCACTTCTGTCCTAGCAAGTTATGCAATGACAGTGAAAAGATGAAGGTGGTTGTCATCAAACAGATTGAGAAATGTAAAATAAATAGCAGGAAGTCGATTTTTTGGACTGATTCTAGTGGCTGTTGCTGCTGAGGGCCATTCTTGGCGTGTTTTAAAGCTGCCTGTGTCTTTCTATGTCCTCCCCAAATGTCTCATGATTCTTCTTTTCATCTCTTTTCGTCGTCTTATTTCTGCAGCCTCGGTGTTTTCTTTTCCCTTCTGTGCAGCGGATCTCTGTACGCATCCTTTTCCTTTCTACCCTTTTAGTGCAGCAGGACTTCCCCTTCTCTCGTGTTGAAGAGGAAGGGGAGTACAGAGTTTGCTCTAGATGAGCAGTCTCCTGTTCCTCCTGCCCGATTCATCCTTGCGGAGTCTTTGCATGTTGTATTTTTGAATGAAGAAATTGTGCAGTTCCTTCGTGGCAGATAGGTGCCCTGAGCGTGAGCTCTTACTGCTCAGCTCTGCCCGGCAGCGGGGCAGAGGCAGCGCTGTGTTGGTGCACTGCCTGTGGCTTTGGTGTTGCCCCGTTGCGGTTCTTCTAGCAGACTGGCAGCCCCACAGACACTTAATTTCTTCCCATTCTCATGCTCAGATCTGCCTCTCTCCTTGATAGCAGCAGGTTTAGTGTTCTGGTGTCTGGGAAGGCCGTTAGGCTCCACGCTAACCTTGGTCCTGGGGGAGCAGGGAGGAAAATCCGCCGATCATGTTGCAGACAGAAATGCCAACAGCTTGAGTGTGGAAGGCTGCAGGTTCAGCCAGAAAGGGGATCCTTGATAGGCTTTTCCAGACATGAAAAGAACTCCGCTAAAACCTGGTTTAAATATTAAATCAGCCACAGGCATCTTGTTACACCATTGTTTTCCTTAATTTGATTTTGTGGTTCTTTCTCTTCCTAATCCTTTTTCCCTTATCATAGCTTCCCCCAAACGTGTGTGGTGAGAAGATAGTGCGTTATGTGCTGCTAAGACACGGGGTAGCTGGGATTCCTTTTCAGAACACCAGACTGTGCCTTTCTCCCTCCCTTATCTGTATCCTCTTCGAGAAATCATCCAACACTCGTACAAGTCTCACATTGCAGTCTCTGTAATGAAAAGCTCTGCTAAAGCAGTTAAAAAAAACACACATAAAATGAAAAAATGTAGCATGATTATCACAAGAAAAAATTGTTAAGTTCTTTGAAAATGGTTGACTCGTTTCCTTAAACCTGCTTTTTTTTTTAATACATGCCTTACAATAGAGTTTCAATAATGTGAACTTCAGGAGTACCCAGAGCACACCTTGAGTTACTGCTATTCGTGTGACGCTGGTTGTCTTGGTGACAGAGTTGCCCTGAGCATCGCTAAACAATGTATTTGCCACCTTTAATGTGCATCCATCGCCACAAAGCAGTCACTGGGCTATGCTGGAGAAAAGAAGCAAGCTTGACATAAAGTAACTGCAATAGGGAGGAAGTGTGTTGTAGTGGCCGACGCCGGGAGGAGAGCCAGGCGTGCTGTTTGGTGGAGCTGCCTGAAGAGTTGTTTTTCTGCAGCCTTGGAATTCTCGTGGCTTAACCATATTCTTGGAGAAAAGCAACGGCTCTCCCGTACTGCGTGTGTGCCAAAGTCAGCCTGGAAAAAGAAGAGCTGGCTGCTTGAAAGAGTTTCTGAAGCAAATATTCCCACAGATTTATGATTTAAATGTTTAGTTTTGTTCACAAATGCTCCCTCAGCTTTACAATTGAATTGTATAGGTCACAGAGTCCTTTTTATTTTTTTTTATTCTCTTCCCACCTCGTCCCTGTTTGTTGCATAGAATTCACCCACTGAGCTTTTGGCCTCGGAACATCCATCAGCTTTCATTTTTCAGAAGCAGGTTGCTTTGCAGGCCTAATAGGCTCAATCACGCCCAAAAGTTGCTGGTTCTGCGTTGGCAGTTTCTCAGAGTTGCTTTGTTCTCCCTGCAGCTCCATGAATGAAGTCGTACACACCTCGCCTACGATAGGGAGTAACGTGGAAGAGATCGTGGTGAATAACACGCGCTTCCTGATGTGGGACATCGGAGGGCAGGAGTCTCTTCGCTCCTCGTGGAACACCTACTACACAAACACGGAGGTGAGAGCGAGCGCCCCGCTGCTGGGTTTGTTGTAACGGTTGCTGGTGAAGGGCTGCAGCGTACCTGAGGTGCTTGGCGTGGTGCTGTGGCTCCTTCGGGGTGCTGGGAGCTGAGCCGTGGGGCAGGGCCCGGTTTCACTGCGTGTTGCAGCTCCCCGTGTTTACAGGCTCCTCGCTGTGACTGCTGCATCTCTGTAGCAGGTGCTTTAAAACCTGCGAAACCCCTCGTGCAGAAGGCTGAAAGCCCCAAAAGTTGTGCTCCAAAACTGGGAGTCTGTCTTGCAGGCTATAAGATAGACCCGTGTGTACTCTTGAAGCACAAAGGTTATGTGCTTTTTAAAATCCCCTGAAAATATCTACTTGCAGGTGAGAATTTGAAACAAAGGGAGAAAGCTGATGCACGTTGCCTATTTAAGGAAGCAAATTATCTGAGGGATCTGCGTGCTAAGCAAAGAACCAAACCAGATCTGGCAGTGCAGAAATAGTTGCTTTCAGTATAAATGTTTCACTTGAAAATGGAAGTCAGAAGAGCTGTCAGAGCTACGTTGTGCACAAACCAGAGCAGTGCTGTGGGTAACCACGCTCTGGCCGGGAGAAGCGTGTAAGAAACAAGACTGTAGCTGATAATCCAGCTATCTGGATACTCTGGGGGGAGCGATAATCTGTTCTGTGTAAGTGTATGTGGCCAGGAAGAGAGTGTCCTTTGAAGTGCTGACTAATGACTTTTTACTCTTTGAAGTTTGTAATAGTTGTTGTGGACAGCACCGACAGAGAGAGAATTTCTGTGACTAAAGAAGAACTCTACAAGATGTTAGCACACGAGGTGAGTAGGCCCTGTGTTTTCTTCATTTAATGCTTATTGCGGGTAAGATTTATAAGGATAAGGAAACACACACACAATTAGTGAAAATTCCCATTTAAGTCATGCTGCCAGCCGTGGGGAGTGCTATCAGATCCACCTCGCTCCTGCTGGAGGTTCTGTCTTTTGTGAAGCTCCCAGAAAACTTGTAAATTAATGTCAAATCAATGATCTCCCACAAAAATAGCTTTCCAACTTCCAAGTGCTTCAGCAAAACAGAAGTTAGGCCATGTAAATGGACTTACGTTGAAAAAACACAGAAGTCATGTCAAGAATGAGATAACTTTTTGCAAATATTACTTCCTCCAAAAGCTTAATTACCATTTTTGATAGCTTCACGGTTGCTCAATGTTTTCTGTTCTCACAGTGAAACCGATACAGTCCTACTAGTATATTTTATAACAAATAGCTACAGAATTGAAGAAATGGACTGCCTGTGGCCTTTCTGACATCGGGAAGCTAACAAAACCATTTGTTTGGGGAAGTTCTGAGGGAATAGCAGTTTAAGTTTGCCTTATTAATGCAAACCCTCCTACACACCTCCACTGCCCACATCGTCTGCTTTTAGCTTCTTTTTCCCCAATTTGAGGGATAAGTGAGGAGTCTTCTAAGAAATACAAGGAAAAGAGTGAACAGAGACAGAGGGACTTGAGGAAAGCCAATTTGAGAGGAAATGAAATGAGCGAGGCTGAAGGGGGGGAGCAGGGGCTCAGGGAAGTTTTGCAGTAGATGTTTGCTCCCCCTTTTCTTGATCTGAAAGCTCTTGAAGTCCTCCAGCTGTTAAAGATGGGTTACTAGGCTGCACCTGTGGTCTTGTTCTTATGGCTGAAAGCTGAGGTTGTTACAATTCTGAGGAAACCTGTGCAACAATAACCGAAGAGTAACTGGGATAATTGGGGAAATGCAAAATGTGTGAAATAAACTGGTAAAGTACATGAGAAAGCTATAGGAGCTGTCATTCTGCATCTACGTGGAATTACAGAAGGAGAGTATGATGTGCTAACTTTTAAAGACCCTCTTTAAAACTGAGCCCTGCGTTAGGTCTGAAACTGAACCATCCGTGTCTGATCTATAAATACTCCCCTACCACATAAGCCAAGGGGCATCTTTCGCGTGGTCTGAAACATCCAAACACTTCAGTGGGGTGCACTGGAACGTACATAATCTGTCGGTGAAGTGCAGCAGGGCCAGAGGCTGGAGTTCCACTGAAGATGTTTTTATAAGCTTGACTATTACCGTGACATGTAGGATAAGTCTGACGCAGACTGAATCAGTTTGTGAGAGTTGACACAGAGGACATCGAGTTTCCAAACTTAAACATGTCAGAACACAAGGATATGCGTACAATCGATGTCATATCCCAAAATATCATATCTGTATTTCAGCCACAGCCACTGTTCAGTGCGTGGCTGTGGGAAGGGCAAAGACTGTCTATATGTTCTCTTTGAAAAATCATAGTAATCTAAAGCATTTGAGAAAAAAACAAGGGCTTTTTCTATGTCTTCATTTTTGTTTTTAATTGTTAATTAACCACAGTTTAAATACCTTGTAACTGAAGTTTTTCTTTACTAATGTGCTGGAGGAATTTGCTGGGAGCCAGAAGACAGGTAGCCTGTTTTCTCTGAAGCAGGTGACCTCCTAAAAAGTTTCCTTATCTTTTTTTAACCATCTCGTGATTTTTAGCGGGAGTTAACTAAGAAACTGTGTTTTGCAGAACTCTGAACTGCAAAACCTCAACCGCTGTCCAGCTGACACGCAGATTCTGTGTAATCTAAACCGTAGCTGTTTCGTTCTCCCTGCATGTCAGAGGCAGCCTGATTCTTTGCCCTGGCTCCGTAGTCCTTAAAACTTAGACGTGATGTGAAGTCTGTAACCTTACATTTTCTGATGCTCCCAAGGGGATAAGTTCTAATAAAGTAAACTGGATTTAAGACACAAGTCTCCCAGGAAAGCTGGGAGAGCAGGGAAGAGGATAGGTTGGTCTCTCGTTCATGCTGGTGTGAGCTCGTAGCAGCCTGGCTGCTGGAAGGTCCTGGGTCCCGCTGCCCTGGGTTTTGGTTCTCCTTTTTAGCGCCCTCCCCTGCGCTAGCTCTGTGGTTGATGTGGACGTGCGTGGGGGTGTTGGTTTCACCAGCTCAGGTCTCTGGTGTGGTGTGGCTGGCTGCTCGGCCACCCAGGCGGAGCAGCTGGGGCAAGACCAGTTAGGAAACCAGGGGGGAGGAACGGTCCCAGGCCTGTAACTCGTGGCTGTCATGGCTCTGGTGGAGCATTGCCTGTGCCATGGGGGGGCTGTTGCCATCGTGTCTGCTGCTGCCACAATTAAAGTTTCTCAGCTGCACAACTGAGTCTGTTGCAGGAGCTAAACAAAGTGCGCATCTTCTGTTTCGTAATCTGAAATGAGGGTGCAGAAGTTGTTAATGAACTGAAATTGAAATGAGGGAAGTTTGAAACTCCAAGCACTCTGCGTGTCCTTGCTTGGGAGGCTGCTGCTGTGCTCAGAAAGCGTCCGTCTAAGAGCTGAAGTGCCCGCTGTCTCACAACAGACAGTGATACTCTGCTAACCCTCCCGATGCTCCGAGACTTGAAGAGAATAACTATACGTATAAGCTGAAATGAAAATCAAATACCTTTTTAGAATGGGTTTTCCTTTGAAAAAAAATCATTTTTGTTAACTAGCTCAACTGAATTTTTATAGAAGCAAAATTGACTTGCCCAGGTCAGTTCCAGCTGCTTTCTGAACCAGGGGTCATTTGGGAATTAACATTATTGCTGGTAAAAATTAGTCTGCCTTATAGGCATTTAAGCGTTTGGCTTGTTTCGGCTTTCTGGGAAGGCCTTGTTGCTTTCAGAGGGACAGATTTTTAATAGCATGTGTCTGTACTAGCGTAATGCCAAGCAGTTGGAGATAGAATAAGCTTGGCCCTAGAGTCACTGATCTCTAAATGGTTGTGCTGATGGCTTAAGTATTGCACGGAGCATCACACAGACATTTAGTGTAATGTGCTTGTTCGTTTCAATGTCCATCCTTTGGTGCTAAAGCAGTGTAAGTGAAGATTTCCTCCAAACGCCGAGTGTCCCACAAATAAAACAGTACTGCAGCAGGTACTCTGCAAGGGGGGTAAGCAGAAGGCCTGGCACTGAAACAGGTGGGTGACGCTGCTGTAACTGCACCTTGTGTGCTCATGGCAGGGACCCCGCGTGTCCCAATCCTGCTCCAGGACAGCAATGTAGCGTAGGTAGTTTCAGGCATAAATTGGACATCTGGTCTGCTAGATCAAAAGATTGCCCTGAAGTTAAACGTTAATCAGCCTGCAGTGTTTTACAGGCTACCTTTTTTTGCTTGCGACTCACTAGTTTGCTGTTGTAGCTTTTGCCTCCAAGGATACATTTGTAATTACCTTTTTTTCTTCTCCTTCCTCCCAAGGACTTAAAAAAAGCAGGTTTGCTGATCTTTGCTAACAAGCAAGATGTTAAAGAGTGTATGACAGTGGCTGAAATCTCTCAGTTTCTGAAACTGACTTCAATTAAGGATCACCAGTGGCACATTCAGGCGTGCTGTGCTCTAACTGGAGAGGGGTAAGAGCTATTCCTCTGTAGGAGGGGAGCCTGGAATGGTTTTGGTGTTTTTACTGTGGTAGTTGGTTTTAACACATGTTGCGCCCTTATCAGTAATAATGTTGCACTTAAATTTTTGTGTTCAGAACGTGCTGGCCTAGGAACAGAGTGATGCAAACCCCAACTTTAAAACCAGATCTGCAGTTCCATCTCATAGAGGTGTAGTTTTAAACCACTGGGGCCTCGTGAGGGTGAGGGTGGGAGCAACCTGAAATTTGTCTTGGTTTATTAAGAATAATCATAATTAGAGAGAACTTCAGTGTACGTGTTGGAAGCGCTGGGAACTGAAGCCTCTCACCCGTAGATTGCATAATAAGACCTAAAAAAGTGAATTGTTTCTGGAAATGATGCCTTCAGTCAGAATTGCAGAGCTCTCAGGAAGAGTTTAATTGCTGTTCTTATAAATTGGTGCCACGGAATTAATCATCTGAAGTTACCCCGAGGAGTGCATGTATTCCTTTAAAAATTATCTGTTTTGTTTACAGACTCTGCCAAGGACTCGAATGGATGATGTCAAGACTTAAGATCAGATGATTTTTAATGACCCCTTTGCACAGACATTGCTTAAAAAAAGCTGTACCCGTGATTACCCTCACAGTGGCAGAATTACTGGGTTAGATGTATTTATAATGAACTGATGACAACTTTATTTTCTACGTAGATACACACACGTATTAAAAATTAAGACCATTCAGCAAAAAGAAAGATGCGGTTGATGGCTCAAGTTTGTTTTCCTGGTTGTTTTCCTCCGGGGATGCACATAAAAGCTGTGATCAACCTTCTTTTCAAGATACAGCCACTCAGAACAGTCTGATGCTGAGCGCGGTGAAGATGAAGCAAGAGAAAGGAACTTTTATGTTGGGGTTTTACTATTCCATTGTAGTCCTCTCTAGTGGAAGATGTGGCTTCATTATTCCAGTAAATTAGCAAACAAATCAATGGCATAGATATCAACTTTCCAGTATTTTTAAAGTTACTGATGTTACAAATGCAAAAATATTTTCCTGTATGTGTACTGTACATATTTGTGTATATTTATACCTCAATTTTAGGTTAATTGCAATCTGTTCAGACCAGTGTGTAAAGCTGAATCAGTATGTTGACGGTAGTACTAATATTTGACATTGCCAACGTGTCACAGCTTCTTTTCCTTCGTTACCCGTATGGCTGGAAGGTCCATCAGACACTTGGCTCACCACAACTTTATAAAGCAAGCTCTCTTGTAGGACAGCTGCTTGTTTCTCACCTGATTTTTCAGTTAGATTTTTCATACTGGGTTGGGGCATATGGGTTCAACTCCAAATTACAGTATCGGCAAACAGTAAAAACTTGCCAAAGAGTTTAAAAGAAAACAATTTTATTTTTTTTTTAAAGTAGTCGTCATGGGATTAGATGATTCCAGAAGGCGCATGTCATGCTGTCCTGCGCTACTGCTTTTCTTTTTTTGCAGCACATGTTCGTTTGTGATTCAAGTCTCATAGAAGTACCTTTAACTCTCCTAAAGGGAAAAATGTCACCTTTTTTTTTTTTTTTTTTTTTTTTTTTTCCCCTCCTTAACCAAAGAAAAGAGACAAAAGTATGTTTAAAAGTCCCACTGGAATCTCACAAATCTAGTCACGCTCTGCAGGAAGTGTATTTCAGAGGAAGAGGCGCACTTCTCTTTGATAGCATCAAATGTATATATACCGATATGCAATGGTTGGAACTGGGGTGGGGAAGGGGAACAAAGTAGACTACACTACTTGAAAAGCCCTGTGACCCCTTGATTATGTTCCCACAGAAGTTCCAGGGCAGTACTTCCCGAAAATATAACTCCCTTGCATGGTCCCCAGGTGAGTTATACAGAAGCGTCAGACACTATGTGATTATCTTTTCTTACTGTAGTATTTGAAGGGGTGGTTGTGCCACGCAGACGGTCACAATTAGCATTTTAAAGGATACAGGCTTTTCAGTGGGATGGTTTGAAATATTGCCAGTATTGTAAAGGTTACGTAGCCTTAATCCTGGGCTTCTATGTCGGAGATGTGCGTTTGAAGGGAGTAGTAAAATGAAATAAAAATGCCGTTTATAATGTCCTTCCCTTTCTTAGCTCATGCAACCGATAAGGACGGAAAAGACATTTTAAAGAATAAGTTAGAGTGAACTTTCTAAGGTGCTTACCTTGGTTGTGGGGTAATCCAGTCAGCGCACGAGCCTTCCCGTTTGCCTGCTTCACCGGGGATCATGTCCTGAATCTGGGTGGAAAAGAAGGGAGTCAATTTCAAAAGTCTGTATTTAACAAAGGCAGGTAAAGAATTTAACTTTTTAATATATTTTTGGTATCTCTTTATGATGCTCATTGGCTAGGGAACCTGCTGTCTTTGTTAAACATTTTAATGTGTACATGCATATATTTAGAGTGCATGCACATAGATATTGGTATGTAACTGGTGTATTGCAAAATGTATAAATGTTTGAAGAAATAACAACTTAATGCAAAGATTACTTTCTCCGTTTATCTGATAGTATCTTCAAGAAACAAACTGTGCACTCTTGCATATAAAATGGAATTGTACATTTTCTAGTCTCAAAAAAGAAAAAGCAGACATGCTTATAAACCTAAGTGTCTGGTTTTTGACTCTCGTCTTCCCTTTCATGCCTTTAAAATATTTTGCATTAGTATTTTTAAGTACTGTTCACTCTTGCCTGAATGTGTAAAGGTTGTGTGTTGTTTTTTTGTTTGTTTTTTAAGACAGTGAGTCCTTCCTGTTCACGGAGGAAATATCACGGAGCAGGTTTTTGATAGCCACTTCTTGCTGGAATTTGCTGCTTACTCCCTCGCTTTAAATTTATAGGAGCTACTATGTCCATATAATGAAAGTGTGGTGGTGGTTTTTTTTTCCAGGTATGGCTTATGTTGCAACAAGACACCTTAACTTACACTGACTGTCCTTTTCCCTCTCAGTATCCCGGCCACTTACGTTTTCTGTGGCCTCTAAGGTACTGCAGTGGCAGCAGACCCCCAACAGGGAGCTGGGAATAACCGCACACGTGAAGTCTGCCTGTTCAGGCGGTGTCCTTTGTGCCCTAACGAGCTTGTAAGCCAAAAAGCAAATTGTTGCCTGTGTGTTGGATGGCAAGCAATGCAGCCTTAACCCAACTACGAGAGCGTGTCCTATCACATGGAATCAGCAGGCTTCTTTTCCATCTATTTCATGATGCCACAGTATTGTATCGGGGAGATCTGCTGTCCTGTAGGTAGGATTCAGCAGTGGCCAGTGCTTGCTGGAGCATCGTGTGCCTGTAGCATTCCTGGCCGGGGCTTAGGAAGCAAAGGAAGACGTGCCTTCACTTTACGTGCTAGATTTGCAGCCTCCAAGGAGGGTGGACTTTGTCTGTGGTAGCTGCCCTCTCTGTAAACAGAGATTCACACTCTCTGTGTGTCCCCTCCCTGTAAGCAGGTGACTGTCCCCAATTCTCACAGCACCTAACGGTGGCTGTGATCTTCCTCAAGGTGCAGCGAAGACTGCAGAAAGCAAAATAGCTGCGTCCGGGTGTCGCAGGGGAAGTTTTTGTAGAAAGTTCTGTCTGTCTGAGGGCTTATCACGACAACAAACATATCTGCTCAGATACTAGTGAGAAGGCTACACAAGCGTATACCCTCAGGACACTGTTGTGGCTGTGATGGTCTTTTACTTTGCACCCTGCCTTTTAAGTAACGTAAAAAATGTTTTAAACCTAGTCATGCAGCAGAACTAGAGAAGCGCAGACAAACTTCTGAACTCACGTAAGCCCTTTATTATGTGCTTCTTGTTTACAGCTTTGTTCGTTTCCCTGTAGGACAATTCATGGCTTTTTGCACAGCTCTGCCCATAGAAAAGCAAGTTAACTTTGCATCAATGCTGTTTATAGCTGCTCTCAGTTACTGTTTGGGAGTGATTGTCTTAACGTGAGTCATGACTTTGAGTTGTATTGCTTTTGTGTTTTTACCCTCCGTGTGTTGTCTTGCCTTTCAGAGAAAAAGCTTAAGATTACTTTCCCTTCATTCTTCATCAGTTTCATTCTTAGGATGTTACACAGAAAAAGGGAGGAGTCCTGAAAAAACGGTTATTTAAGTTTATGTTGCAGAACAGCATTTTTCTAGCAAAAACCATACCAGATGTTCATATTTCAATAATATTTAGATGTTTCTTTTGGTTTAGCAGATAATAAACTTTGTAAATTGGCTGTACTCAGTGTTGTCTCTGTGATCTGAAAACCGCACAGATTTTTAACTGTGAGAAGAGGTGGGATATACAACTTGGAAAATAGGAGGAGATCAGTTTGGCCCGTTTTTTCTATATTCTTTTTTTCTAGGGAGGCTTGGTAGCTATTTGCCTATGCATTAAATCGTCTGTTCCCAGGGGGGTGTGTTTGAGCGAATGCTGGATGTATGTGACAGGCACCTACTACAGTCTATGCAGCCCAAGTGCCTAAAGCTAATCTACTAATCACTTTTTTGTGTGCTAAAACTTCCATTTTCCTAAAATAGCTGTATTTCTATAAAAGCATCTGTGTACAGGCATGTGTAAATGAGCATTCTTCCCCTCCCTACCAGTTTTAACATGGCTTGTGATAACTTTATTTTTCAGTTCTTGGAGCTTTCTGTCCTCTACATTCCGAGCACTTTTCCATTTGTCGGGCTCGACACGGCTAGCTTTCTTTGTGAAAGGAAATACTAAATTTGTCCTGGTAGCAGATGGGTTTGCTGGAATTCTTTTCAAGGGACTGTGTTTAAATAACTTAATCCAAGAATACTTGGCCTTGTAAACATCCTTGTGCAAGTAGTTCCTTTTTAATCGGCTAATAAAACATTAACTTTGCTGCTGTCAGACGAGTTGTGTCTGAGAAGTAGTTTCTTGGCTAATTCAAACCAATGTAATACCGAGCCTTTAAGTGGTGCGTCACTGAGCATTACGGGACAGGAATGATGTGAAGAAGGGCACTAAGAGTAACCTATGTAAGCATATGGTCATGGCATGTATTGTAAATAGGAGTGTGACTTGAATATAATTGTTGCAATGAGTATATTAAATGTGGAAAAATGAAAAACAAGTGGTTGCCACCAACTTTTTTTTTATGGCGTTCTTTAGAATCATAAGCAGAAATTACATTCTTGCCTTACTTGGACTTTACTGGTTAATTTTTATATTGTACAGAAACTTCTTTTTGAAAAAAGTTCTTCCCATCAGATAGCAGCCTTTATTCGTAACAGGGTCATATCTGTGTACTGCCCTCTAACCTTTCAAGCCAGATTTCTTGTGAGGTGAGGCGTAAGTTGGGTGGTGTTTATTTTTTTAAGCTTTTCTTATTTGCAAATTTGGAAGACTTGGCTGGTACAGAATGTGCTGCCTTTACCTAGAAGGCTCTAAATCATTCTTTGTAAATCATCAGCTCAGTGTTGCTCTTATCTAAATATTTCCTGTGTCTACTCACGGCGGGTAGAAGAGGTGGCCAAGAAAAGATGTAGCCTCCTGAGAGGTTTGAAGAGGAAAAACAAAACAAAACAAACCTCAGACTGGAAAGCCTGAGCATTTCTGTGGCTGATAAGTTCAAGAACTGTCTCTGTATAACAGAGGAGCTGCAGCTGGGCCAGTTCACACTGTGTCTGTATGGTGTTTGTTCTGATGGTTTTGCACATGTCCCCAGTCCTGACTGTCCATGCGTGCAGCCCCGCTCCCCAGCTCATGGGCTGTGCTCCTCAGCTTCCAGGTCTGCCTCGTCCCGAGCTCAGCCAGACGCTGGTTGCAGTTCCAGCCTCCAACACTAAGCCTCTGACCCTCTGAGTGGGAAGTAAACTTCTCGGATTGGTATACTAATGACGTAGTTGCGTTACAGTATATTGTCTCTGTTGTTTTTTTTTTTTACAAATGCAAAGTAACATCTGTATGTATGCCCCGTAAGGATGCGTCCAGGGTCGTACTTATTTTGATCACTTGTGTTTTGTACTTTCTAAAAAGGTTATCTTCTTTCTGAAAGAAATGCATAAATAGATGGCTAATTGTGATACTGCAATAAGATGTCATTCCAGAGCACACAAAATTATTGCTTCAAATTAAAATGAAGACTTTGGGGCTGGCTTGGCCTGGCTTGAGCACTTCTGTGTCTTAAATCTATGCTAAAACTTTATAAAGCTATTTATTATAATAAAGTTCAGTTATGATTCTCTTACATAACATCTTCTGAAACTTGATCGGAACATTCCTTGAATTGTTTCCCTCTTACTTCTTTATGTCTTTCCTGGCTTTTAAAATCTGGTTTTCAGCTAGTTAGAGGGAACTTACCGAGTTCTTTTAATTCTTGTTTGGTGAGCTGAAACACATTTGGTCTGGAATTGCTGGGGGGCTGAGGGTGAGCAGCTGAGGGGCTGTGTACAGTCACGTGGACACGTTTATTTGTAACTTCAGAATTGTCCTTAAAAAAAAAAAAAACAACTACCAATATTTATGATTTTAAGATGAAGGCACTTGTCAAAATTGTACTGTTTGCATTCTACCTTCTGTGAGTGTTGTAGCAAAACTTTTTCAGAGCAGATGTCTGACTTCCCACCTAGCACAGGGGGTTGTGTAGGCATTACTGGGGTATAAAGCACTGTTGTTCTGTGATGGTGAGGTTTCTGCTGGAGGTTTTTTTTGGTAAGCATGTCTGCTGTTTTTAAGTAGAACGGAAAATGAACTTCCTGGTGAAATGCTCTTTTTCTGTAGAAAATACTGAGTTCCAGTGGTGTGCTGCTCCTACGCGTTCCCATATCACACACTGGTGTTCGCAGCCTTGTGAGCGGAGGGGGATTACAGGTAACTGCTTACAAAGCAAAAGAGATGAAACTGAAGCTGCTTAAAAACAACCACAGCAAAAGCAACCGTGTGCATGTGGCTGCACCAGCGGTGTGTTGCTGCTCCGCTCTGCAGACGGAATGCAGTCGTGTTCCAAGGGTGTTAATCTGGGACTTGTTGCTCTGCTCCTAACTGCACAATGCTGGTGTCCGTGTGAAGATACTCTTGCAGAGTAAGTTTTCTGTTGATTTAAGTAATGTGGAGACATGTTAAGTGAGTCTTGAGGAGCGCAGTAAAGGTGTGACACCTCTGTTAGAGTGGAGAAAGGGATGGCAAAATGCTGCTGATCCTGCTGCCTCCCGCTGCTGCCGCTGCCTTGCGGTGACACGTGGCCCCTGGCCAGCCCTGGGTCCTCAGCGCGGCTCCTGCCTGTGTCCTGCTGCTTCTCGGCCTCCCCACTGTGTTACTGCTTGGCTTTGCTTCAACTTCTCTGCAAACTGCACTTGTCTTTTGAATCTAATCCGATTGGAGAAGTTAAAAACCAAAACAGCCAATTGAGGTACTGTCGTCTCGTTCAGTGTGGGGTTTCTCCGACCTGTTCATTCCCCAAGACCACATGCCCTTGGTGCATAGTCTATAGATTGCCACGTTAGTCCATTAAAAAAAAAAATACAAAGTAAGTATTTTGGAAGGTTTTCATTCCTGTGTCTTGTTAGTGTTAAATACCTTTTATTCTTGTTAACTGCGCACAAAAAGTTGTTTGCTGCTGCTGAACCCTGGTCACTTTACATCTGCCTCCAGCAACCGAACATCCTGCAGCGAGCAGACCTCCCGGAATGAGCCTTGCCTTACGCATTAACAGCTCCTATATGAAACTGTAATTACATTTCTTGAAATCCTCTGTTGCTTTCTGGCTTTTCTTTTTTCTTGAGTGCGGGATACTTGGACTGCTGTGTTCTCTTTAATTATCTTTTTTACGTTAAAGCGTGCTATCTTTTAGATCCTAATACCACTTTTAAAAGTACAGATCATTACTCTTACTGCACAGTGTTCATTGATTTATTCTGTCTGAATGTGTAACAGTTCTTTAACACGATGTTGAATTAGGTGCAGAACTTCAGAATAGTTAACATCTCCAGAGTTGATTCTTGTTCCTATCTTTGTTCTGTCTTACTTTTGGTCCCTGGCTCTTTGAACTGGAAGGCTTTCTTTTTCCAAGTGTGTGTGTGTGTAGGCAAACTACTGGCGTCATGCAAAGAGGTGCAGATCTTGGAATAATAATATTTTGTCTAAACTCTTTGTACATGAAGATTCAGTATAAATCCTGGTACTGTTGAAGACTTGCTTCAGAGGTCCTTGTGCTGTTGAATCCCAACAGACACCCCGTTAACCTGTATGTATAGCTTTAAAACATGAATTAATGGATGCATATAGAGCTGTATAAACCACTAATAAACATAATTGTTTGTATTAAGTCGGATGGATAATTTATTTCTTTATTTTTAGGCTACCCATACCACTTTCAAAGCGGGTTTGACTTTTTTTTTTCAGTGTACGCAGCTCTGTATGACAGCGTGTGGTGGGAGCTGCCTCAGAGCAATTCCAGCTGCCTCAGGTTCCTGCCAGTCAGCCCTGGATCAAACTCTGAATTCTCAGGTGTTTCCAAGCGCTGGGAGCTGCTCGGCTGCTGGGGTTTGCATCGTGCCTGGTGTTCCTGTTTCGAAACTGCTGTGAAGGGTTTCTGCAGCTGCTGATGCTCCGGCTCCTGTGGGCTGCTTCCTTCCAGGGAGGCCAGAGGGGGGCAGGATCCTCCTTTTTATTAGCAAAGACTTCAAACTGGAAGCTTTCTTAAAAGGAGTTGAGCTATACCCAAGGTGATCAAACAGCTCAAGCCTGCATAGCCACCAAAAGAAATCCCAGTCCCCTCTCTGCCCCTTGCAGCACCATGAACACTTGTGTGGCAGCACTGAAGAGGGGAGACCTAAATCTGTGATAAAAATACTTTTATTTGTAACCCGGATGACTCCCAGCTAGTTTTGTTCTTCGGTGTCGCTCAGGCTGCTCAAAAGGCTCTTTTGGCACAGGCGGGGTGGTGGGGAGCAGGGAGGGCGGGAGGGCAATGGGACTGAGGGGCTGGTGCTGGTGAGGGCTGGAGCTATGTGCAAGTCTGAATAGACACGTCCCTCTTACGCAGGAGAATGGCATAAAACAGGATCAGTTGCAAGGAGGTGCGGCCTTGGGTCACCCCCTGTGGGCAGGACGTGGCACACAAACCGCCTGATTTCCCTGGCTGTGGCACGTGTCAGCTTCATTCCTCTGCACGGAACCGCTGCTAAGCCTCGCTTGGGCACGTGCTGTTGGTTAAGCTGCGAGTTACACGGGCCTTCTCTTTAGCTCAGCTGCGTTTTCAGCTTTTCACTTTTCTCTCGAGTGTTTGGGGTGGAAATCCCTCTCTGTGCTGAGCCCCTCCCTTGTGGCAGGGCTGAGGGAGACCACACTCAGCTTCAGCTCCTTCCCCCGCAGGAATGCACGTTCCACGGTGCTGTTTTGTGATTGCTCAGAATGTTTCTCTTCCTTGTACTCCTCCAGGCTTTCTTCATGATGCTTTGAGCGCGTGGTGGGGCCGTGTTGGCCCTGCAGCAAGTCCCTGTGGGATTCAGCACCTCACCCGCCCCTTCGCTCCCTACCCCTTAGAGCCCTGTGCTGCAGAAACTGCTAGCCCGGTCTGCTCTCCTGTGTGCCAGGTGTGTTTCTGTAGCCTATCATCTTTCCTCTAAATCATCCCTTGACTGTGCTGCTAAAAACTCAGTCCCCTCCTAGTCCAGATAAATGCTTACGATGTCACGGAGTAATTTAACGGGCTGTTGGAAGGCCAGCAACCTTCCTCACATTGGTTTTTGTATCTCAGGATGAGCTGGCGTTGAGGACAGCCACGCTGCAGTTTCACGGAGGTTTTGCTGGCCCCTGGCTGTGCCCACGACACGTCTTCTGCTCCGGCTGCACCTCGCTGCCTTCGTCTGTCCCCTGCAAGTAAGGCAGGGATGGAAGCTTAGCCAGCACCCTGCTTTGGCCATGAGCCAGGGCACCGGTGAGACCAGCAGTGACACTGGGAGACCTTTTAAAGTGAGGGTTAATATCGCAGGTCTCCCTGGAAGATGTATGCCACTGCTGGCAGGGGTCTATCCTCAAGGCATTTACCCTGTGACAATTGTGTTAGTCTGTCTTGGGTCTGCTCTCTCTAAAAAGTCCTTCCTTAGTAAATGTGAAATTGACATGTTTTCCTGTATCTTCAGACCGTGGAAGAGATGGTTTGTTTTTAAGCAGACAGGTTTTGATAGCTTTAAACACGCTGTTTCTTTGTAGAAATGTTTCCGTTCACACCCAAAAACGATTTGCTTCGTTTTCACCGTCAATGCCAAAACCTTCAACAAACAAAAGTATTTGTTCCATACGCATTGCTCAGAAATCTGGGCGTTAAAACACGTCTGCCGGAGGTTTGCTTTTGAGTCTTTGTGCTGCAGTGCTAAAACCAAAGGTGAGGTCCTGCAGTGCAAGGGGTCTGAACCTGATGGAGCCCCGTGCCTGCGTTAGATCATTGCATCTAATTTTTACTGGGAGGAGAATGACCGCATTAAACCATCCCTTCCTTCAAAAAACCTTCACCCTAACGCGAATAAGCCAAGTGCATGCTCCAGCACAGCAGGATGTGTCACGAGAAGCCTCCAGACTTGAGGACGAATTGTTTCCTTGCCCAAAATCAAATGTTTCCTCTGTGGCACTGGTGCTGAGGGTCCCAGCCCAGCCAGGAGCGAAGGCAGGTCCCGCTGCTGTGCCTGCGGGGCGGCAGCCCGGCAGCTCGGTGGCGGTGCCGTGCTGAAGGCCACCGTGCTCAGGGCACCTGTGCCAGAGCTGGGGTGGTTCTGCAGCTGTTTCTGTCCGTCCTCCATCATAATGCTGCTTTATAAAAAGAGCCATGAAGCCATCAGCGTTTAGCCTCCCTCGTAACTGTTTTCATGAAAATGAGCTGGGAGTCCGCCCGACTCTTTGGAATGAAAAAGCATGTTGCAGGCTTTCCCCTTCATTTTTCAGCTGGAGGTATTAGTACTTTCATATAAACGTGTTTAAAAAAAGAGAAGTTTGCAAGAATGGCTCTCAAAGACACAGGTTACAGTTTACCAAAGTCCCTTAGGCAGTTCCCTACTCAGCAGCAAGACTAGAGGTACCTGAATTGTATATTGGTGGGAAGATTTAGTTAGTAGGGTATTCCCTTAGTATACTGCATTGAGCTTTGATCTGTCTTGACCTTCTTTTATAGCAGTTTTTGTGACCTTGCCCTTCGATGATTCCTTTAGAAGCTCATGTCTCCTCCAAATTGCATTTGCTATTTATTTGCTATTTTTTCTTTCCTGTGGGAGCCAGTTTGCAGTGGGGGGCTGACAGGGAGGTTCACAGCAAGAGGGATTGAGTGTCGGTGCATGACACCACTTAGTAGAAGCTTTACGAATGAACCCGGCATGAATTTGAAAAACCCTTGGAATGGCTGGATGCCCGTGGATGCCACGGGGAAGACTGATCCTAGCACTATTCTTCTTTTGCACAAGAAAAAAATTAAAAGGACTGTTGTCTCATTCACACCTTTCTATTTGTAGTTCGTTCACTACTGGAAAAAAGCATGACCTTGGTGAAAAAAAGATACTGGGGCTTAAGAACTGAATATTTTATTTATTCCCTGCATTCTCACATGGGGCAGGGCTATCAGTGCAATTCTCATGGAAGTGGAAAAGGCAGCAGAGGTGATTTCAGAACCAAGGGACCGATCACAATTTTTGAAGCAGGCAGAGTGTGTTCAGCTCTGTCCCCTCACCCCAGTGACTTACAGCGGGGAATGCCTTCACCTTGTAGCTGTCTCTATCCATCCATCTGTTGCTGGTGGGATGATGTGGAAAGTTGGCAGCGCTGTTCAAAGCCACATGAAACTTTCCTGCTGCCAAGCTTTGTTAGAAATAGACTTAATGTGATGACTTAATAGCTGATCTGAATGCGGATATAAATGAACCTGGACTGGCTCGTGCTTTCTCAAGAAATTCCTTCACCTCAGTTCCATAAGAAACCACAGAAGTGCTTCTAAATTCCCTCCAAGTCTGCTGAGTTTGTTGAGAAGCTGGGGGAAGAACACATGTATATAGAAACTAAGAGGTGTTTGAGAAGTCCAAGCCAATAAATTGGCAGATTGTGAGAAAATGGGACCATGCCCCAGCAGCCAGCTGCTTTGTGACTACTGAGTGTGGTAATTCCTGCGTGAGGCTGGCCACCGAGAAGAAAGAGATCTCTTCCTTCAGCGTTAGTATGATTGGAGCTCGCTTTAGGGGGTGACAGCAAAAAGACCTGTCAATGCTGAGGAACAGTAGGCAGCAAAAAGGAGGAGAGATGCAGTGTGGGCCTCATCCTGCTGTTTTTATACAAGCACTTACAAGTGATTGTGATTCTTTGCACCTGCCTGGCTCCAGAGGTTCTCTGCCCTGCAATCAGAGCAGACCTGTTGTCTGCCCCTGCACGTCGTCTCGCTGCAGCTGCTCTCTGGGCATCTGTGGCTGTAAATTATGGCTCAGTCTGCTTAACAGGTAACAGCTACAGCTCGCAGAGTAGTTGCTGTAAGCTGATGATTTGCAGCAATGGTAATAATGATGAAAAAGGTTGGGAAAGATACAGGAGCTGTGTTATCTTTACTAACAGCAAGACAGGGGCTTGCCAAAGGGATAAGTGCTGGAGACAGGATAAGAACTGAAATTCTGGGAACCAGGCATGGCTTTTCACTGGGATTTACAGCTGATGTTTGTGCCTCTCCTAAAAATGCAGAAGTTTATTTATCTTATAAATAGAAGTAAGGAGGAAAGATTTGAAAGGAACCCCCTCCTTCCTTCCCTAGCTCATGCCAATGTAGTTAATATACTGAAAACTAGAAATTTTGAGTTGCACATGAAAGAGTTGTATGCTATAGCTAAGTTTATCCCACAAGCTCATGTTAGGAAATCTGATCAATACAATCAGGGCTGGTGTTGTCTCCTTGAAGAAATCTTCGGTGTATCTTCTTTCTGCTTAGTGCCTATGAGCAAAACCCTGTTGCTGTCTTGGGAGCATTAGCAGGAGGGATAAATTAGGCTGTTGACTTCATATAGTTGATTAATGTTTTCTTTTAAGACTCACAAAGAATCTAAGTAAAGAACCGTGGAGGCTGTGACAGATGCTGTCAAGTGAGGACTACTACCCTTCGTGCAAATGGCCACCTTCAGACGGAGACAAACAAACCAAGGCTAGTGCTGACCATTAGCTGGGTGGGATTGTCTTGTAGCAATATACTGTATCCTTTACATTGTGATTGATATCTGTAGTGCTTTTGTATTTGATACTGCTTTTGAAGTTTCTACAACTATTTGGACAGCTAGGGTAAGATGCATTTATTTATCTGATTTCTCTTTGCTTCGTGCCATCTCAGCTGAAAAAAGGTTAACACATATTTGGCATCTTGGTCACATTCTTTCCAGGTGTTTGTTTGGTCATTTATTTCTTTTGTTTTTCCCTTTGAATCCACTCTTGATTCCATGTTTGAAATATCCTTACTGGGCATTAGCAAGGTGACCATGTGAGATTAAAACAAATGGACAAGGAAAGCAAATATTCTACAGGAGAACAGTCCTCGGTATATGGTTTTTGAGGACATACACCCACAGCAGGCAAACAACACGGTGCTTATGTGTTTCCCTGGGACTTCAAATAGTGTTTTATCTGAAAAAGTATGGGGTGGTGATCTTGACTGCTACTTATATGTGAGATGCAGAAGGAAGTGAAACATCTTCATAGGTTTTTTGTTTGTTTGTTTGTTTTTGCTAATATTGTTCTACTAAAATTTGGTCCTATGTCCAAAGACCATCAAGCAGTGGGTTAATACTTCTTTGGATTTTATTTTGTGGCTTGGACTATCAGAAAAAAGCACTGGTTGCAATTTCACCAGTGGCAGAGTGGCAGTGGGCAGTAAACAAAAGCTGTGTCCTGTAGACAGATCGCCTAACCAAACAACTTGACCCATGAGGCAGCATTTCCAGAAACATCGAGAAGGATGAAATTAGTTTTGGTTTCATACCAATATTCCCTCCTTCCTGCAAAGTCTTTCTGACTCATGGCAATATGCTAAGCGATTTGTTTTGGTACCGAAAAGCTGGTAGCTTGTGCAGCTACTCATCGTGTATTAACCTGTCAGTATCAAAAAATAAACAAGCAAATAAGACACTGTGGATGACTTAACCATGGCATTTTGATTGCCTTGCCTCCAGACATATTATTTGTTATGATCTAATTATCTGTTATGATCTAATATTTTCTATTAATACTTTCAGAAAGATGATCAGCAGCGCTAGAGTAAAAGGTGAAGTTCATCTTGTTAGAACATGTATCCTTTCCTAAAAAATAAAACAAACAAACAAACAAAGAAACCCAACACCCTACTTCCATAGTACTTGCAAATACTTGTCCTGGTGCCTAACACGAATAAGAAAATATAACTGTGATATAAATGACCTTATTTCTTTTATAAGGATATAGGCATTGATTCTACCATTTCTGATCTGAATAAACAGGCTCAAGGGAAGATGCTTTTTCAGTTGTTTGTGGGTTGTTGTTTTTTTCCTTGTTTGTTTTTGTTTTGATTTCCAGTGAGTTAAACAGTCACTTGTTAATGAACTAGGACACTGTTCATCGTTAGGTACTGACCTGCCTCCTGTGTTCAGGGATCATCACAAACCAGTGAGTCTGACATTGTCAGGTTCAGACTCCCGAATGCCTCAGATCTCTGGGACATCAGGACGCAGACGTGGTGCTTCAGGCCTGGTCGCTGCAGCTGTAGATGGATTTATGGCTCGTGTGCAGCATCCCAGTGCTGACAGTTCCCTGTCCTGGGGCTAGAGGTCTGCCCTGCAAAGACAGCGAGCATTACTCCTCAGTGTTATGCAGCTTGGCACTTCCTAGGATTACCCGTAGTTTAACCACTTAAGTTCCCTGTCAGATGGAAATTTTCCTTCCTTAGCCAAGACACAGTCACTGACAGTGGTTGTGCATTTGCATTTGCACTTGTCTAACCAAGCCTTTCAGCTTATTGTTTTTCCCAGCCTACTGCAATATTCCTATACACCACACCAAAATTTGTCTGCCCCTGCTGCAGATGCTGTGGGCAGTGGATCTTTGTTCAACAATCGAGTAGGTGAGCTGTTGTGGATGCTGACTCTGAACCAAATAACGCGCTTCTGGAACAGCCTTTCCTCTGTCAACAACACATCTGTGCTAATAGATGTTCTTGGTCATTTCAAAACAATTACAAGAAAGAGATGTTGGTGCACATGTTTCTGTGGTATATAAGATTAGAGATTTTTTTTTTAAAAAAGAAACACATTGTTACATTCCTCAAATTTCATATCATCTGCAAATTTTGTACGCAGATGGAGCTAATGCAAAGAAAGCTTAGTTGAACCATTAGAAATGCACAACCTCTACTTTCTTATGTAAGCTTTTCTTTGAACACAGCTGAAGTTCTTGTGATGTGGCTTTTGCTTATTTCTAAGGTTATGTGCCACTTTTACAGCATGATAATTAATAGAAAGAAAAATAAGTCAAATGTTGAGAAATAAGGATGTTTAGCCTCAGGAGACTGCCTTTTCCTTTGCTTGTACACTTAAAACCATAACTCAGTTCCTAGGCTGCAAGAGAGTTACAGAAATGGCAGAGGTGCATGGCATGCGTTCAAAGGGCAGGTATTGCTTTGCTCAGTCGCAGCTGTACTGCCAAATTAAGTGACATGCAGACTGAGTACTGAGAGCCTGAAAATGCTCAGATGCTTCTAATATTTTTTAGGGAACCGAGGTTCCCTAAAGTAGGAGACAGCCCCCTTAGCTATTTCAGTCCTGGTACTGGGCAGTACCTTTGCACCTCACTTCATCACTTTTAGGAACCTGGAGGAAAAACTGGATAACCCTAAGTTCTTGTAAGAAAACCATAGGGAAATCAGGATTTTAAATTCCAGCCCCCTCCAGTGCTTTCTTATAGTCTCCTTTACCCAGTGAATGATGAATGCTTTGGTAAAAGGGCATGGTATGATGAGGAAATACCTTACCTAATTTCCCCTTTCCACTCCTTCCCTTTTTCATTATTCGTGGATTTTCTTTGTCTTGCATTTTCTACACCAGTTTCCACTACCATTTGTATCCCTGGAGTGCAAATGCAAACCTAACTTGAGGTCCTCCCAGCAGAGGCTGACAGCTTATCTAACAGGAATTACTTTATTTTAAAAAAAGTAAAACATTTAAAAAAACTTTGAACCCCCCCCCCCCCCTTTTTCGTGTGTGTGTGTGTGTTGTGCTCTTCTCTTCAGTTTAAACTTTCCTCCCAGAATAAATGGCTTTCATGTTTACAGCTACTTGATTTTTACAGAATTTTCAGGTTGAATATTAGTGTTTTTTGCAGATTGCATATTAAAAGCAACATACATTTCATGTCTTACAGTCTTCAGTGCACTTTTAGATATTTTGATTGAGACAGCGCTCTAAGGGAAAATTTTAGACACACAAAGAGCTCCATAAATGCTAAAGTACAAGATTTTTTTCCCAACTTTCCTCTGCAAAATACGGGAGGCAGAAAGGCAAGGTGAAAATAGTGAAAAGTAAGCTAATAATGACAGTCCAAGAATAGTGACAATGGCACAAGGAGGTATGAAAATATGTCCTTTTACAATGATACAATGCTTGTTAAGTCCGGGTGGTCCACTGATTACCTCAGGACGTTAAATATAGCGCCACTGATGTCAGTAAGTTTATCCACACAAAGGGCAAGACACAGAGAAGCCAATGTAATCTGGCACAACAGATTTCCCGTGTAATTTTCAGTCAAACAGATGCAAGGATGAATAGAAAGCCTTTTGAACCTTAAGTCTTTGCCTCCAAGAAGTGATTACCAGCTTACAGTGATCTGTGCTGCCTAGGTTTCATGACACGGAATCCAGCCTTGGCTAATTAAATTGCTTCTAAACTCTAACGTGGAATCTGCAGAGAGATGTGCTATAAAAGAAATTCAAGGGAATGAACGATCAGGCTGAGAAAGAAATGTCACTGACTGCGGGGTGGCTGTAGAAAACTAGTATTTCTGTAACAGTTGTGTGGATGGGGGTTACAGTGTGGCTGTCCTTTAGTCCTTAGTCATTAATCCTCCCTGTTTTGCCCTCTGTATCAGGATCCTGGATTACACTGCCATATTTTTCACAGTTGAAAGACCGTCTCCCAAAAGGAACACAGTTTTTGTATGCAAATGCTGTGAGGGTTGGGGAGTGAGAATAGGTAGGCTGTTATTTCATAGTTCTTGATTTATATACCCACTAACTAAATCAACAGCAGGTTGCACGCTCTTTCTTTCCTTTCCCCCTGCCCCAGGTGGTTTCTGTTTGGTAAGCAGGACTGATTGAACTTAATATTTAAAAGTGCTCAGCAGAAGAAAATATTGTCTGCTTTAAAATCTTGGACCATTTTCCTCTTAGTCATGTTGTGCTATTCTGATTTGTTTAGTTCAAAACAGCTGTGCACATGCACATTTATTTACTGTAGATAAAGCAATCTGGCTTGGTGTGCTCCCTGTACGCGACCTGCCAGGCTGTCACCTATCAGCAGAACTCATTGTCTGGATGTACTCGTTCCCTGGAAAGTCAGGCTAGTATTCTCAGAATACTCCAGCAAACAGTGGCTTGAAATCTGAGTCACAGACATAAATTTTCACTGTCAGGGGAAGCCACGGAGAAAAAATAAATTAATATTAACCACTATTATTCCATTTTCCTCATGCATGTTCCACTTTAGCATGCAATACTTGCTGATATTCAGATAAGAATACATATTATTAGAATGCATTTGAACAGTCCTGAGAAGTGAATGATATCTGTAACAATGAGCATAGTGGTTAATTTCCACAGTGCATGTGTTTATGCATTGTATATAAATAGAGAATAACAACTTATCTCTATATAGATGTGTGTAAATATCCAAGTATTAGTGAGTTCATAGAATCATAGAGCAGAATGGCAAACGTATGAATTGAAATGGCAAATGTATGGCGAATGTATAAATTGAAATATTTGTGGGCAGCCCTGGATGAACTGAGCTCTCTTTTTCCCTCTTCATGTTCTGATGTATGTCGGAGCATACATCTTATGTTCTGTCCAGTTTTTGGTTTCAGCAGTAACACTTTGACTTCCTAACCCCCTACCGTAATTTTGTTTGGTTATGTCATGCTTCATTTCCAGCCCTGAAGTCTGCTGCTAAATATCTGCCATGTCTCACACCAAAACCAACTGCATTTCAGCATCAGAAAAAGTGGTACTTGCATCTTTTGTGTGATTTTGGCCTCATCCATCATCTTCCTAAATAAGATATCGAAATGCACTGCAGCAGAATCTGATTGTGGTGCTCTGAGAACCTGGGAGCTACAGAGAGTATCATGAATGGAGAGACTGTTTGCAGAAACTTCCAAGAGAACTGTACAGAAAATTGCATCCTGCATTAAAATGCTTTCTAATTTTGTCAGAGCATCAGGACAGAGGGATACTTGCTTCTGAGGATCTAGCAAACATTTAAATCAGGTGATTGCAGTGAGGAATGATAATATCTAATATTGTAGCAGTGACTATGGGGCAATGTCATTTACAGGGAGAGCAACAACTGCTGAGTGTGGAAAAGAAGCCTTGAATCCAGACTTCCTGAAGAGAACTGAGACGAGGGATGGAGTCACTGGCTGTAGCACTAATTTTTAAATCATCAGAGATTTGAGTTGGAAATAACAATAAATAATTAAATGTTAAAAAATCATACGAAAAAATAATTGGCCCTTCACTGCAAAAAGGTTTGTCATTACTTACGTAGATGTTACATTATGTATCTAATCAACTGAAGAGCAGTAGTTTGGAGAAAAATGACTCTGACAGTTATTTCTGGAATGCACACAGGAACTGACTGGATTAGAGAGCAGAATATGAGGCTGACACTGCTCTAATGAAAATCCATCAACATGCTATATTAATTTCTGGACATCTTCGAGAGATATTAGGAAACCGAAGGACTTCTATATAAACAGAAATAATATTAAAAGGAGGAAGGATTACCTAGTAAAGCAAATGTTGAATAATTTAAAGGATATAGCTTGCCTAAAGGAGAAATGGAATGATCTACAGCTCTATGTAAGATATAAAATCCTTGGCAGTAGTAAATGAGATATGATATTTCATCTGGATATAAATATTAACCTCTGGAAAGAGTTAAGGAACATGGGGGTGTCTCTTAAGGGCTCCTGACAATCACATATTGAATTATGTGATCTATTATATGAAAAGAGAAGATCAGAGCTGGTATTGGCTTTTAAATGCACCTTCTTGAAGAGCTAAAGCAATCCTATAATGTGGATGGACTAGATGACCTAAGAGGTTTCTTCTGTTATCCTTGCCATGATTCTACTCCATTCATCAGAGAAGTCCTGATCTTCCAAAGCAGTGCGTTAGAATTGCTTCACAGAATCACAGAATGGTTTGGGCTGGAAGGGACCTTACAGCCCATCTCAATTCCACCCCCCTGCCATGGGCACGGACACCTCCCACCAGCCCAAGCTGCCCAAACCCCATCCAGCCTGGCCTTGAACACTGCCAGGGATGGGACATCCACAGCTTCTCTGGGCAGCTTGTGCCAGTGCCTCACCACTCTGAATAAAGAATTTCTTCCCAATATCGAATCTAATTCTAGTCTTTTTTAGTTTAAAACCATTACCCCCTGCCCTACACTACAGCCCCTGACAGGAGTCCCTCTCCTGCTAGGCCTCAGTCAACCTTTTTATCATGTATCCTTGGTCTTTCTCCACCAGATATATTGGCTGTTTATCAGGTTTTTATTTATGCACTCTTCTGCATGGCTTCAGTTTTTCCTTGCAATAAGCCATTATTTATGTGTTCCTGAATCCACGTAAGATTTCATGAGAAGTGATAAAACTATTGATAAGCAATTTACCTTAAGTTAAACTGATGAAGAACTTTAGGTATACTTAAGGGGTGAAATTAAAGATAAACATATTAAAATTTAGTCTGAAGTCCAGACTCCTCTCTCTTTTCTCTGATGACTGGAGATTCTCGAATGTGGATAGTTTTGATTCAGGTACAATAAAGGATGTAAATCAGCCCTGTCAGTTCAAACTCATCAATTCTGAAAGACTAAAAATAATACATTTTATTTTCCCTGGAATTTGCCTTGGGATACGTTTCAGCAAAGACCCAATGAAGTTCAGTTGAGCTGTGGTAACTTTTGGGGTTCCTCAGGAGCACAGAAGTGCCCAGCTCCCTTTTCCGTCATGTTGTTGAGAACAGGTGGCCTCCTCGGGGGTCACCAAGTATATTTAGGGCTGAAATTGGAGCAGGCTGGAGCCAGATTGGCTGTGCTGGCCACATGCGTAATTAGGAGCTGATGCACCAGGGTCGCTCTCGCCCAGCACTGCTCAGGAGGGAAGACTGGAGAGGCTTTGCTCCTAAGGATATTTACTAGATGTTGCTGGTAAGGACATCTAATCACATTTGGCTTCTTTTCCTTAGATTAGGATCTAAAGCTGTTTCCTGATTCTGTAGTTTCTGAGAGTAGCAGTTGTGCCTTGCCCATAGGAGTCAGATTTTCTGGCTGAATAACTGACTGGTTGGAAATTGCAGTGAGAGGAAAGGGCCTGGAACTGTGTTCTGGAAGTGCAACTGAAGGTTATGATCGTGACAACTTGTACAGAGAGGTTCCTTATGTGCAAGGCCCTACTGCTCTTGCACAGTTGTTCATAAACTTTTGCCTACTTTATCACAGGATGTGCCAATTTCTGACTGAGTTATTCTTCACTTATTTTATTAGGTAATATTCTGCTTTAACATTTTTTTTTTTTTTTTTTTTTTTACATTTTTTCTCAACATATTGGGACTAAAAAGGGACAGTATCCTATGTTCCTATATTTAACCCGCATTACTAGACTTCACTTGCCTCAGAAGGAATTGCAGTTTAGCCAGCTAAACAAAACCACCCTGTCATTTGGTAGTATTAGCTTACACGGCAAATATCTTTGGACTCAGGAACAGCTGTTGCAAAGGCTCATCCCCTACCGACATTGGAAACGGGGCTATATTCCCCGGTGGAAAATTGTAACTGTGCCTCACAGCAAAATCACTGTTAATTAATTCATTTAGAGGTTTTGACAGTAATCTGTGCTTGGTAATTCAGCCAATTCAGTGGATTTTTCATCTTTTCCAGGTCTGAAGAAATATAGAGAAAAAAGCCTCATTAGAGAAATATATAGAGAAATTGCCTCATTAACATAAGGTCACTTAAAAAATATTTACAATCTTTTTCTGCATTATATTTCTATTTGTGAATGAATATAGTAGAATATGCAGATAAAGCTCCCATTTATACAAGAGTTTTAACAATGAAACAAAATTGTGTAGAATAGTCTCAAAAAAATCAAATCGTACTTCAAGAAATCTCTCTCTCTTTTTTTTTTTTTTTCTTTTTTTATTGAATTCTGGTATTGGTGTTACAACTATTAAAGTATTTGTCCAAAATTGTAACTGATATTGGCATTGATACTTATCGGTGCTTGATACTTAATCCAACATTTTCCCATAATAAGCTGAAACAATGTAATGGCAGATCCCAACTTCAGCTCTTCCTGTTGTTCACATTCTTCCATTGATTAGCCAATAACAGTGTAATAATTTTGCTAGTTACTGTGACCCATGCACTTTATGAACTGGACAGATATCTCTTCACTGTCAGTTGTGGGCTAATACTGTGTATTCATACTTTCATCCACCGCGTGACCAGTGAGTGGGGGAAGGACAGAAGAATATCCTCAAAATGGAGGAGGAAGAATATGAGGAAGTTGTGGAGGTAAGAAGAAAATCTGAGAGTCGGATTAATTGTTTTCTGCCTTGTGAATGATTATATTAACTACTTTAACAGGACACTGCTTGTGAACATAGATGGTTACTTCTGTTTGCTCTCTGAAGATCAGGGTTTGATTAGCTATCTGCTAAATGGTTTGATGAGTAAAAAACAACAACAACAGCATAAAGTTGCTCTCAGTGGAGCAAAATCTCTCTGGTTCCTGTCATAGTTTCTGTATTTAAAAAAGGATTGTAACCATCCCACACCCCCATCACGAGGTTTTGTGGTTACACTTCTGCATAATTATAGATGCAGGGGGCCATCTCCTTTTCCCCCTGGCTTGCCGTCTGTCATCCAATCCATGCTAGAGAGGATGACTTTGGAAGCCACTGTCTAGCCTGGCTTCTGTCTGTCTGCCCACTGCAATGCAGAGATACAGCAGTTTTTTTCCCTCCAACGTACTATTGACCAGTAGTGCATTTAGTCTTAGAAGCTGCAGAGATGGAGCTAGACCTAAACCTGCAGATATCTGTGGAGTTGCATCAGGGATTCATTTGTTGATTGGGCATTTAAACTGACAGTTATACACCTAAGTATTTAGTCTTAATGATGTGATTAAATGAATCCCAAGGAACTAGAGAAGCTATAGTTTATTGTTATGAGCAAATGCTGTGGGAATAATGAGTTTTCTATTAAAATAGTATACATGGTAAAGAAAGGTCTTACTTGTTACTTTCCTACTATCTGACATGAAAATTTGTGTCATTAAATGCATAAGTGATTCTAAGAAACTGCTCGGCACTTTGAGGAAGAAAACAAAACCAAAATATATTGCAGACACATGTCCCACAACTCTTATTTTCACACGAAATTCAATGGGTTGCTGATTTCAGGCAGTATAACAGTACTGAGCCCTGGCTGCCAATTTCAAAACATTTAAATAATGAATGAAGTCATACAGTTTGCCAGTTGAGTTAGTTAAACATGTGTTGGGAAATAAGACCATTTTAACACACACGTTGTACAACCTCGTCAAAAACACACCAGTTCTTCATTCTTTTATATTATGAGGTTATGACTTTATGCTTCCTGAGCATTATGTGTGCTCTGTAACAAAATGTATTTTTATTTGTTGTCAAAGTTTGTTTGTCGATGCTGGACTTATTATATGCCAGGCTTTATGTCTACACAGGTCTCTTTAATCCTTTATTTATTTATTTTTAATTTTCGATTACTGCCTTCCTGTGAACACATCCCTAGGACAGACCAGGGCAGTGCTGCTGTAGTAGCTTCCCCCAGGATATTCAAAGGGAGAAGTTAAACAGGAACAATAACATCTGGTATATCTTAAAGCTAATTAATCCATTCTAGATATATATATATATTTAACTATATGCATCCTCTATTTTAAACCTATATGAATTCTATCAGAGATTTGTCTTCAGAAAGGGTAGAATATTATTGCTGAATAATGAGTGGCTGAGACAATGCTGAGGATTTTAAGATACTACATTACCCTTCTGTGGGTTTCTTAGTCTGCACGGGACCCTATAGCCACTTATGATGTACAAAAACTAGGAAATGCTGCAAACCTTTTAGTGTTGAATAACTGAAGGATTTGGGGAAGGTGGTTCAAGCACCTTAGAGGGTCAGCGAGCAGAAATTGCCTGAAAACAAAACTAACCGAGAGATGGACTGCAAAGTATCAGCCAGCTACATGAACCTGGCCTGAAGGACAACTTTGTGAAAAGGGCTTAAATTTTAGTCAGATTTTTAATGGATTGATTCAAAAAGCTTTTAGTTCCTGCAGTTTCGGCATGTGAACTTGAGCAAACGATTGCTGAGGAGCTTTTCAAAGGTAACATTTAAAATTTTTACCTTGCTGGAAGCCAGTGGCAAGTTAATTACCTTTTGAATAAAACTGCTGCTCGCTTCCACAGCAACACCTTTACGCGGTTTCTGTCAGTTAAGCGGGGTGGCGGCGGGGGACGCGGCCCTCAGCACCGCCGCCATTTGCCGCAGGGCGGCGCGGCGCCACGGCGGGCTGCCGGGCAGGCGGGACGGCGCCATCGCGCGGCCGCCATTTGCTGTGTGGCCGCTGCCGGCGGCGACCCAGGGACGGCCTCGGCATGCGTCGGGGCAGGGGGGTTGCGGGCTTCCCGTTTGCGCTGAGGCTCTGCCTGCCACGGTGCCCAGCAGCTGCTCCTGGCGCCTTCGGCCCCAGGGGAAAGGAGGACTGCCGGTGGGGGAGTGAAATCGAAGGCAGGGTTGCAAACGCCTTCGCCTTTCCTGGGGGATCGGTGCTCCGGCAGGTCACGGAGTTGCAGTGCAGGTTGCTGAAGGAAGAGGTGGGCAGGACTTGCACCGTCAGGGAAGAGTTGATAGTGCCTTCATGAAAAACGAGAGCCTGAGGCACACATGGCAGGGAAGGAGCGCCAGCTGGAAACCCTGGTTAAACAGGTGATGGAGGCTGGCAGTCAGGATGGGGAAGGCTGGAAGCTTGTGGTTCCTGGCAAAAGGAGGAAGGTTCTTGTTCCACCTGCAGATCTTCAGCTTCTGAGTGGGTGTAGCACTCTGGGCACTTCATTTGGCAGCTGGAGAAATCCTCACAGATACGGCCCTTGTGCTCTTGGATGGCCTTAATCATCCCCGTGTCTGCTGTAAGGGCACTATGGCTGTGCACAAGCAGTCTAGGAAATTTCTGGAATGTGTTGAGGATAAATTGCTTGATGCAGGTGATCGATGGACATGCTACTCAAACAAGAAAGAACTGTTGGAAGATGCAAATGTCAAGGGCAACCTTGGCTGCAGGGATCACAAGGCTGTGGAGTTGATGGCTCTGAGCAAAATGAGCAAGATAAACAGAATTACAGTCCCAGATTTTGGAAAGACAGATCTGGGCCTGTTCAGGAACTTGCTTGGGAAGATCGCATGAAAAACAGTCCAAGAGAGCTGGGTAATCATCAAGAACAATTTCGTCAGAGCAAAAGAATTGTTCAATCTATGTGAAGAAGTCAAGTGCAGCAGAAGGCTGGCATGGATGAACAGGGAGCTCCTGACTGAGCTCAAACACACAGAAGGTATACAGGAAGGCAGACAAAAAGTATGTATGGCAGGAGCTGCGCACTTAGGAGGAATACAAAGATGTAAAACATTATAAACTCCATTCCTATATGCATCGGTAAAGTTCGGCTGGAGCTGAAACCAATAAGGGAAGTGCAGAGCAGCAAGAAAGTGTCATCAGCAGCAGCAAGAGGAAAGCAGAGAGAATGTGGGACTGTAGTTCAGTGGGCAGGGACCTAGTTACAAGCAACAGGCAATACTGAGGTTCTCAAAGTTTTATTTTTTGCCTCAGTTTTTGCCTTGTACTCTGGTCTTCCAGGTCCCTGATTGTCCTAGCAGAGACATGGAGGTGAAGTAGTATCCCCCAGCAGAGGAAGACAGTTAGGGATGACTTACCCCACTGTGATGTACATTAGTCCAATGGAACCGAAGGGGGTATAAGTCCAGGTATGCTGGTGCAGCTGGCTGATGGCACTGCAGGGCTACTCTCTGTCATCTTCAAAAGTCCATAGTGCTGTGTGGATGTTCCTGATGACTGGAAAAAAAAAGATGTTATACCCGTTTTCAAGAAAGGCAAGAAAGAGGATCCAGGGAACAACAGGCCTAGTTAATTTCAGTCAGTAAGGGTCAGCTTTAGTCTGTAGGGGTGGTGAGGCACTGGAACAGGCTGCCCAGAGAAGCTGTGGATGCCCCATCCCTGGAGGTGTTCAAGACCAGGCTGGATGGGGCCTTGGCCAACCTGATCTAGTAGATGGCATCCCTGTCCACAGCAGGGGGCTTGGAGTTAGATGATCTTTAAGGCCCCTTCCAATCCAAGCCAATCTATGACTCTATGATTGTCTTCTTTCTTGCAGGTAAAATTAGATAATGATCCTTCATTAATTACTTAGAAGGAATATTAATTCAGGAACATCTGGAAAAAATCCACTTGTTATTGCAAAAAAATAAAAGATCTTCAGTATTATCAAGGATAGGTACCTATGAACTACAGCTGTGTTTCTCCAGAAGTGTTTTTAAAACAGTCCTTTTAAGAGAAGCTACAGCGTGTTATTCTGTATGATCTGGCCTAACAATGATTTTTTTTTTCTCCTTTGTTTACTAGTACTACATTGAGGAGACAATTATTGAAGAGGGTGAACCACATGAGGTAAAAGTTCTTGTGAAACTGCATGTGATATATATATGCATGTAATTAATATATAAAGCTGAACTAGTGACCTTTTGCATTCTGAGGATTAATTTTTGATAGCAAGCAGACAACTGTCAGTGAACAGTTCCTTCTTAAATACTGTATTTCCTCTCCAAGACCCTGTTGTGTACTGACCAAGAGGACTTCTAGCTTGTGCAGGGCATCAGTCCTATCTGTTTTCTGGACTGCAGCTGGAATTAGACTTGGATGTGTGCAATTGCCACTTGCCACTGTTTGGTTTTCATCAGAAGGAACTGTGGATGTGTCCATCAGGAAAGGACTATGCTTGTTTTTGTTCTGCACTGTGTCTTTTGCCCAGCAGCTGTTTGCACAGGAGCTGACAAAATGAAGCACAGGTTATGTTATTAACAAGAAAAACAGGCTTTAAAAGGTTTCTTAGATAATATATTGACAAGAAAATAAATAATAATTATTAGTGTTAAAGATGAAAGATGAACAGAATTACTAAGGATGTGACTAGATATGTATATATGAGCAATAGGAACATGCCTGCATTATATGTAACATTTTTAAGAAAAGAAATACATAAAGATTTTGCCTGAAACCAGTTTGCATGTATTAATTATTTTCCCTTTACTTGTGTAATCTAACTGTAGTCATTTGCAGATTTTTTCATGTCACTGGTAACAAATGTTTGAATTAAGAAGGAGTTATTACCATAATTTGAAATTATATTTATAATACAGACATAATAAATTCATGCTACCATGAAATATTCTTTATGGCATAGACTTATGCTGAAACAAAAGTTTAGTGGTTCACTTTTTGTGTGTTTCCTGCCAAACAAAGGATCCGTTCCCAAAGTCTTCCTATAGTTTTAATTTAACAAAATATAATTCAGTGAATACTGTTTGAACAAATAGACTAGGACTGTACTTTTGAAGAATATTGTATTATTTTTAAGATGAAGGCAGCCTTTGAATTCATCGGGTGTTTTAAAATCTAGCCAGACTGGATTTAAAGGGAGCAATAGCATGATTATTTTTGTGTCTGAAGTGTATCAGTTTTTGAAAACAGTATTGTGGAATGGTGAATTACATATGAGTATGAATATTTTCCCAATAGGAAAAGTGTCACTGTTTTTCCACTTTGTAAGTGGTTTCTGAATAGCAACTGTATATGCAGATGAGGTGAAAAATTATAATAAAATTAAAATATAATTAAAATAAAATATGTTAATCATAATATTATTAATAAAATATTTATAAATTAAAAAGCAAGTATTTTTTTCTTTATTCCCAGGTGGTCACTGAGATCACTGAGACCACTACCACAGACTTCACAGGTCCTAAAACCGTCACATATACTGTTGAGCATGAAAAACCTTCCGTTGAGGGTGCAGCACCTCCAGTCAGAAAGAAGACAATACGGACAAAAGTGGACACATCTAAGTTTTTGACACCTTATCTGCAACACAGTAATAAAATGAAGGACCTGTTCAGTGAGGTAAATTGTCTCATGTCTTTTATTTGTTTAGGAACACCAATTTTCAAAACTTTTAATAGGTATTGTTGCAAACCTTCATGCTACTATTTTGGCTACTTCTGTATTTCATTTCATGAAGTGTATGAGAGCTATTTGCCTGAAGTAGGAAGTTTCCTTCTTTCAATTAACCCATGCCTTGCCCATTTCCTGCTTAGGTGCATTAAGTAATCATTGAGCACAAAAAGTAGCTTGAGGCAGATGTCTGAATATCTTCATAGATGTCAGTTCATAGGGCTCCTGGACTATCTGACTTGGATACTCAAGTAAAGATACAGGAGCCAATGTCTATTGGAATGCAAAGCTTAATATTCTTATAGTAGTATATTTCTCTATCCCTCTATGCATTGAATACAAATTTTTGTATGTTGGAACAAGTGCGTACCTAAATTCCAGGTATGGGAAACCAAAGTCCAGTAGACCAATACTGTACTGTGTTTTAAAGGGTGGAAAACAACTGCACTGCACATACATAAGATGGTGTCAGATCCTTTTTCCTAAGCTTTTACGTATGTTACTCACTAGTGTTCACTGTTAAAGGGTTATGTGAGATCACAGGTCTAGGAATGCTAGACTTATGCAAAAATTCTCTTTATCTTTGGTTGCTGAAACAAGTAACTGTATATTTATTAATACCAAACTCCTAAGGAGAATAAACTCAATTAGAAGTGGTCTAAAACAAGCTAAAGATAGAAATGGATATTTTCCATTGTGTCAGATGGAAGAAAGTCAGTTGGTTAAAATAAGCATAACTCTGCAAATGTAACTGAGTAATGCCAGTTTGTGTGAGTCAATGATCTGTCAAAAATACCTACACTAACCAGATGAATACATCAATAATTGTTGTTTGCATTTCTGCCAGAGTTTTAAGACGTCTTAATTACAGTTGTCATTATTTTCTTTCAGAACAAGTACAAAGAAAAATTTAGAAAAGAAAAAGGAAAGCCATATGCTTCCACAATTGATACCCCAGAAATTCGGAGAATCAAGAAAGTGCAAGACCAGCTCAGTGAGGTGGGTATCAAATGTCATAAGAAAAAAAAATGTTAACTGGTAAAGAAGCCAATTGGATCATGATTTTAAATGTTAGATAAGAAGTGATAATTTTTTGATGATACGGTGATGAGGCAACCTGAATGATTAGCAGAAACTTTATCAAGACTACAAGAGCAAAGAATACAGAGTACATGACAATCTGAGTTCTGTGATGTAGATTGGAGTTTAGGCCTTTCAGTAAGGGAGATGTGATGATTCCTGACCAGTTGAATAATAGTCCTGTTTCATTGTGGAAAAAGAAGTTTGAAAAATTCTGATCAGAAGTTACAGACAAGGGAGATGATGATGATGCCTGTATCATTGAATCTGAAGATACAACACATTATGTCCTGCAGTCATCGTGGATGATATACCTGACAAATTTTTGTTGAGGTTAAGTTGAGTGCTGGGTGAATTTTACTTCTAAAATGTTTAAACATCTTTGTTTTCATAAAGCAATGGAAAGTCAGTTCGTAAAAACTGGAAAAAATGATACTAAAATTCTCCAAGTGTTGCAAAATGAACTTCTGTACATCTCATAATTTAATATGGGGTTTCCAAGGTGTGTTGCCCCTTCTATGTCCCCTCTGTGTGAATCTTAGTGATTTGCTTTTGCAAGCTAGCCCAGGCACAATATCTCCACTGATGCAGTGCTTGAAGTTCTGGAAGCTAGCTCCTCCTCTTCTCTCTTTTAAGCAATTCCAGTCTCCCTTTCAGCGATACACCTCACAGTTTGGGAAACTGAAATCTGCCTACCAAAGCATCTTAATTCTTTGCACAGTAAATAGGGAGAGTTAGGTCCCTAAGAATGGCAATCCCTAAAGCTTAGAGGGGAGACACCTGATCTAACTGGTGTTCAGGAGATGAGCATCCACTAAATTCTACTCCACTCCCGATTTAGGATATATTGAGGAATGTCACACAGCAGTCCACGCACTAATGCTGACTGACTGAGCCTGCTGTCAAGCTGGGAGTGGTATAACTGCATTAGGATCATTTTCTGCCCAGACTGCCATGATGGTGTGGCTATATTGCTTTTGGGACTGCAGCTAGCATATGGTCCATGGTAATGGACTGTGAAATTAAGACATACTATGTAGCACGGGGATCTCTCTATCTCATTATGCAGGATGGAAGTACTCTTGGAAAGAGCTCTGTTTACGGCATTACAGAAGGGCACTGCATCTCGCTTGGGTTCACAGCTCTTGTCAGAGTCTTAAAGCTGCTTTTCATTCTTAGTTAATTCACAAAATAAATTTGTTTCCATAGGTTTTATTTCTCAGCAACAGCTAGTCCACAGTAAAGGTTAATCATATACCTAAATGCTTTACTGAATTCAGATCTGGGCTGTTTGCAGTATTAAGTGTCAAAATTTAGATATTCTGCCTTTTTTTTTTTTAAAAAAAAAAAAAAAAGTCAGTTTTTGCTGTAAATATAAATGTGGTTTGGTATGATCTAGGTTAAATACCGCATGGCTGGTGAAGTTGCTAGAACTATTTGCCACGTCGATGAAAAGGCCAAGGATATAGAACATGCAAAGAAAGTATCGCAGCAAGTGAGCAAGGTGAGCGAGTTGTAACTTCCTGGGAGGGTTGTGAACATTAATGGATCATGGAGCTACTGATATAAGTAAGGTTTTGAGCTCAGGGTGCTGAAATAGTATCTGTAAAAGAGTTTATAAGCACTGGAAGAGAGACCAGAGAAATTGATCGAAGCAAGTATAAATACTTTAAATGTTTTCAATTGCTGTCTTTAAATGAAACTATTTTGGGACTTTTACTTTGCAAAAATCTTTAGAGCAGGCTAACAACAAATTAACAAATGTAAATATTTTCTAATATTAGAGTAACCAACCTGCTGATCTTTCTGTGCAGGTGTTATATAAACAGAACTGGGAGGAGAACAAGGACAAGTACTTACTTCCTCCTGATGCCCCGGAGCTTGTGAATGCAATTAAAAATACAGCAATGTTCAGTAAGGTAAGAAAAATCACAGGTTTATGCAGCTGAAGTTTAAGAAGCATTCCAAATCAGTTATTAATTCATTTTGTATTCTGGCATTTTTCTGTTTTTAAGAAACTCTATACAGAAGACTGGGAAGGAGACAAAACATTATTCTATCCATACAATGACAGCCCAGAACTTAGAAGGGTGGCACAAGCTCAGAAGACTCTGAGTGATGTAAGTATTAAAGCCTGATAGACAGGTGGATCCCTGCAGCAGTGTAACTTGGTAGGCTTCTTGGTGGACTTTGTAAAGATAAAAATGCATAGATACGTGCTGGTAGTTAGCTCTGACAGTAGTGCTAGATCAGTAGAGAAGTATGTATTCTATTGGCTATTTAATGTTGGATTATGAGTGAAATAATTGAAGATCTGCAATAATCAGTAAAAAGTCCACTGTCTCTTGATATGTGTTGAGAAACTCTGGGTTGGCTGCAAGCCCATTTCACTGGGCTTTGTAATGAATCTACAAATCTGTATCTCTAAAACAGCAATAAGAAAACTCAGGAGTTTGTGAAGCAAACTCAGGATCCTATTTTCTGATATTCCTGCTGATACAGACATGTAACTGTTCAACTAAATTTCAGGTTTCACATAAAGACTTCCACAAATTTTACAGATGTCTCGTATATCATGACAAATAGAGTAGTATACTTGAAAACTTACCTAGGGAACCATTTTTTTTTTTTTTGATGTCTTTTATCAATATTTTTTTTCCATGCTATTTTCCTCCAGAATACATTGATTGAAAGATTTTATGCTGCAGTAACTGTGGATAGACTGACATTAGTTAATGGTGGTGTTAGCAGAATTAATAGTAAATTAACTGTTGCTATTTAAGTGGGTAGTTACTGTAAATGATTGTTTCTTTCATGTCATCAGATTGTCTACAAAAAAGGGCACGATGAACGAAAATCTAAATATACTTCTCTGCCAGATCCACCTGATGTGGAACAAGCCAAAAAAGTGACGAGGCAGCTGAGTGATGTGAGTAGAATGCAGAATTCTTCTGTAGAAATCTCCCTTTTGGAGTTAGAGAGGCAAAAAGGTTCTTAAAAGGAGAACAAAAGACCAGAGCTCATTTGAAGATCTTGTTGATTTTTAGTGGCGAAAGTCAGTTTTTACCTTTTCTTTCTTCCTCAGATGTATCAGAGAAAAACCTGTCTAGTCTCAGGTGAAAGGCAGAAGTTCATTCTTGTCAGCAAATTTAGGAAATTATCTTGTCAGCAAATTTAGAAAATTGTAATGGAAAATATCTCCTATTTAAGATTAGGCAGTTACAGTATACATTTATGGTTGCGAAAATATTTAGAAATACTATAGTGAACTCATCTGGAAGGTGTAAGGCAGTAGAATGTCATTTAGAGAAAATTTATTGAACCTTAAGGGGCTTAAAAGCTAATTTTTTTTTGGCATGGAAAATGCAAGATCAGTATGATTATTCTTTGAAATTAATAAAATAGTCAGTAACCTGTATATGTATCTACTAACCCAAAAAAAATTTAGAAAAAAAATGGTTATTTTTGACATATACAGTCTTTATCAATGTGCTAACAGTTGAAATGGCATTGAAGAAGTTGTATTTTTGTGATAAAGCAATTGCGGCTGAAAATGCATTTGGAACACTGAGTGAAAAATCAAGATGTTTTGTTTAATTAATCAGACAGCAATTGTTAAAGTAATTGTTTTTTTAAACGTTTTAAACTTTCTGTATAAGCAGTTTATACTTGATTTCCATGAGCTTGAATATAGTCTAATAGAAATCACAAATACCATGCCAATCCATATATTGAAAGGATTTTCCATTTACATCCTCTAACAAGTTTCAGCAGGAATTTAATAAGACTTTTAAAAGCAAATTTGTCAAATGAAAATTGAACTGGGGATTAAATTCTTCTTCTTCTTCTTCTTCTTCTTTTTTTAAATTTCATTATAGATTATTTACCATGAGGACTATAATAACAAGATCAAAGGCAAGTGGAGTCAAACTCCGTGCTACGATGTTGCAGTTGCAAAAATGAATGCAGAAAATATAAGTATGGTAAGTGTATTATTCAGAAAATCTTGAAATGAACAGCTTTATCCTCTGCTTTGTGTTAATGCAGCAAATACTGATCATGTTTTCCTGCTCCACTTGTTGTATTTCTCTTTTCCTATTTATTCTATTTCATGGGTAGCTGATTTGTAATGTAACTGCACTTGATACATTGGTCTCTATTTTTCTATGCTTCTAATAGAGAAAATACCAGGAAGACTTTGAAAACATGAAAGACCAAATCTATTTTATGCAGACTGAGACTCCAGAATATGAAGCTAATAAGCGAGTTACAAATAATGTCAGTAAGGTATGTGACAACTTCTCCCCTTGCTTTAGCCAGAGTATAGTTCTGTAGTCAGGACTGTGCTGAAGCTGTTCTGTCAAATGTCAAAAAAAATGTCTTCTATGCAAAAGATGTATTCTTCTGTTTATTCCACTACAAAGCTTACAATGACTCCTAGCCATGCTTATCATCTTAAGTCATTAATCTGTAGGAATGTGACTATTCCAAGATGTCAGCTGATATTTGAAAAATCAAAATGTTTGGTGAGCTGCTTAGAGCTGTGGACATCTACTTAATAGCTATCAATTATTTTGTGACTCTGTCTCCCAGCATGTCATCCCTGCATTCACGTGGTCTGAGTTCTTTTCATGTTTTTTTGCCAATATGAGCCACGAGTTAAAAAACAGAGAGAGAATTTTCCCGAAAATTTCAAGGTGATATAGGTTAGTGAATGTTTGGCTTCTAATGCTGTTTTTTTTTAAAACCTCACCCCTTTTTTATTTTTTAAAGACAAAATACAGAGCAGACTATGAGAAGAACAAAGCTAATGCAGATTATAATGTGCTTCCTGCCACAGAGAACCCATTGCTGAAGCAATTGAAAACTGCAGGAAACGTGCTGAGTGATGTAAGTATTGTCAAAGTACACCTGGATAATTTTCTGTCAAGTACAATTAACCAAGCTCATAATTTCTTCACAAGGCTTCTCCATTGGATCTCTCAGTATTTTAGTTTTATAAACCTATTATTTGTCATGAGATACTAGTGACCAGAATAGTATAGCTAAAAGGAGTCATTTCTCTGCAGCACAGTATAACAATAGAGTGTAACAATATTTGCAGCATGTTATGGTGATACCTAATTATTGTATAGTTCATTTAGTTAATTGCTGTGCAAAATGGATCACAAGATGGCAGTTCTTCCTTTACTGCTTAAGGAACTTTAGCTGATGTCAACAATGATAAAATGTGCAGTACTTACACGTATTCATATATGTTGTATTCTTGATACTTCAATAATGTAATGGCCTTCTTGATTTCTCTCTTCCTATTTTCAAGATTTCATAATTCTCAGTGTCAGAAGTCACTAAAAAGTGTCTTTTTTTTTAATAAGCATTGAAAATAAAAAGGCCATCTATTTTTCAGTGTTTTGGGAAAGCTTTTCTTTGCAATCATTTCTTAATTTTGCAGTTGTTATTTGTACTGTTTTGTGAGTGAGTTTCAGTGCAATCTACTTTATTACCTGACATTATTTTCTTTTGCAGAAATTATACAAAGAAGCCTATGAACAATCAAAAGGAACAAGCATGAATTACTGTGACACGCCAAAGTTTCAGACTGATAGTGTTCTGAAGAATTTTAGTGATGTATGCATTTTTATGCTCATTTCATTCTGTACCAACATTCTTGATTACTTTTATTTATCGACCTGTGATTATTTTTCCAGGTAAAATACAAAGATGCATATCAAAAGAATATTTTAGGGCACTATTTGGGCAGTTTTGAGGACCCACATCATACACACTGTATGAAAGTTGAAGCTATGAAGAGTGATGTAAGTGTGGCAGTCATTCTGTTCTAACCATGATACTTTGGAGAAAATTTTGGAGAAATTTTGGAGAAAGCTCAATTATGTTTTCTTACTGAATGTTGATTTTATCCCTAGAAAAATTACAAAGCAGATTACGAGGAGGACAAGACAAAATGCTATTTCCCTCAGACCATAACTCAAGAATATGAAGCTATTAAGAAGTTAGATCAGTGTAAAGATGTAAGTATAGCATTGCAGTGGTTATCAAATAGCTATTTACATACAGGGTATCTGCTCTGAGGCATATGGAAATTTACAGAGTGATTCCTGTTAATTTTGAAGATTTTCAATTTGTATTTATTAGCATATGTGACTTTTAAAAACCCTATTAATCTGTAATTTAGAAGCCTTTTGTGGCATCTAGTAATCAAGACAGTTACAGCAAAAGTAACATAAGAATCATTGTGTGGGACAGAGCTTATCTGCACCTATGCCATAACTGCTAGCTATCCCAAGTAATGCTATACTGCTGTGACTTATTAAATAAAAAAGATTTGATTATGTACATTTACCATGAATGTATTTATTATTTTCCCTCAGTACACCTACAAAAAGCATCCCGATCAAATCAAATTTACTCAAGTGACTGACTCTCCAGTACAGAAGCAAGCAGAGATCAATAGTAAACAGCTGAGTGATGTAAGTATACATACTAAACATGTCACTGTATTCTGAGAATATCAATTTCTGCACTGTGGCCGCTTTCACTTAATCTTACAGTTTTAAGAGAACTCCTGAAATCAGTGTATAGATGAATGTGTGTGCATATATAGGCACAAACATGGACAAAAATATTTGTGTGTATATGCTGTCCTGTTCCAGTGGAAGACCACCTGGAAATCAGATTTTTTTTTATTTTTTTTTATTTTTTCAAGTGGCTGTTCATGTCAAGTTTCAGTGTGTGTGTTTGCAATTTTGTGTCTATCATTATAAAAGTATTCTTTGCACCAGTTAAGTCACTGGGGTTTATGCCATTCACTTGGCGAGGACTAGGATTTCATCTCTGTCTTCCTTTGAGAGTGAGGTAGCATGAAATCTTTGAGTTGTGTCACTCAGTATTACTAAACATATGTTATCTAAAAACGTTGTCCTGGTAATTTTCTTTCTTTATTGTTCTTTGCAGATACTGTATAAATCCAAAGGTGAAAAAATTATTCACAAGTACCACCTCCCTCCTGATGTGCCCCAGTTTATCCAGGCTAAAGTTAATGCCTACAATATTAGTGATGTAAGTATATTTCCAGAGTTCTTTATTCAACTTCCAACTTGAAGTTTCTTCTAGCTAGAAACTGTTCATTCAAAATTCAATTTTTCTTCTAGAACTATTACAAAACAGGTTTGGAAGAATTAAAATCAAGAGGATATGATCTAAAATCTGATGCTATTCCTATCCGAGCTGCCAAGGCTGCTAGACAGGCTGCCAGTGATGTAAGTGCATCCTTCTTAGAGGAACTATTTAATTCATAAGCATTTACTTAAACTATATTTGAGAGATATACTGATATTTGAGAGATTATTTATTTATTGCCTTTTTTGAGCATGTTATTAGAGTATTAATGGCCTTAACACAGTTTTATTTTTATTGGTGTTCCATTGCTTCATTGATGTGTTCATATAATTCTATTTAGAAAAGGATGTATTTTAATGTAATTCTCTCTGAATAAAAAGGCTGACTTGCAGTCCAGTATGATTAAGGAAAATTGTTGGAGTAGGTCACTAATGAGAGCTCCATGAGCAATGGACCTGAGTTCTCTCTGACCTTAATTACAGATTTGATCATAAATAAGATGAAAGTCTCATCCTTGCATGTGAGGGATACTTTTTGTAGAGAATAAAGGATAGCTTTGCTTTTAATTTACTTTTTACTAACTTACCATACATACAATGATGTTCTCTGGGTTGCATTTTAACAGGTTAACTATAAAAAAGCCTATGAACTTTCCAAGGGTAAACTTGTGGGCTTCCAGAGCCTCCAAGATGATCCCAAACTTGTTCATTATATGAAAGTAGCCAAGATGCAGTCTGAGCGAGAGTACAAGAAAGATTATGAGAAAACAAAAACTAAGTACAACACTCCACTGGATATGGTCAATGTTGTCGGTGCCAAGAAGGCTCAAGAGATTGCCAGCAATGCTAATTACAAGAACCTCATACATCACTATACTTACTTACCAGATGCAATGAACGTGGAGCTAACCAAAAACATGATGGAAATTCAGAGTGATGTAAGTAGAACCTTATGTGAACAGAATTTTTGAGATGCCTCAAGCAAAAGCTATGAAGCCTCAGGAAAGACTCCTGAACTGTTTTTTCTCATTCCTGAAGTTCTAAATATTGTCTTTGCTTCTTTATTAGAATGCATACAAAGCAGATTATAATAACTGGATGAAAGGCATTGGTTGGATCCCCCTTGGATCACTAGAGGTAGAAAAAGCTAAAAAAGCTGGAGATGCCTTAAATGAAAAGAAGTATCGTCAGCATCCAGACACCATTAAATTTACAAGTGTGGTGGACACTCCAGTAATGGTCCAAGCCAAACAGAATACAGTTCAACTCAATGATGTAAGTAGAGAAAGAAAAGGGTCTTGTAGTAAAGTAGAGATGTATCTACTGAAGAGTCGAGCATTGTCTTTAAATCCTTTTAAGTACTATCAGCTTGGAAGAGTTTCTGTGCATTGTCTTTGTTTTGTACTCTGATTTTGCCCAAGTAATTTCCCAGTAGGAGACTGTCGAGCTCCATGGAAGTCATGCAGCTCTTTCAGTTCACGTCACCTGAGCCAGTCCATTTGTATTTTAAGTATATTTTAAATGCACTGTATTTAAGAAATGGTGCAAAATTTTCAAGTTGTTCTTGATGTTTTCCTACCTACAATAAGGAATGAATTACAGAATGTCTGATTAATGACAATATGTCCATCATTATAAAACAGCAAGATTTGTTTTGTACTCTCCTACCAGTCCTTATTATCCCATGTCTTCCAGAATTGTGTTTTTATGTCTATTGGAGGGCTCAATGCTCTTTAGTGTTTCTGAGTAAAGACTGCATAGAGTATTTAGGACTCATTTCTTCTATCAATAAGATCAATTATTCTGCATGAAAAGTGCAGTCTCAGTCTTTTGAGATAGGTGGCAATGTATATTTGCAAAATCAAACATAAACCCACAGTGAGCTGGGGCTAGCTGTACAATGAAAGAAGGATTTATGTATGTATCATATATTTTACAGAAACTATACAGATCTTCCGGAGAGGAAGTTAAACATAAATATACTCTTACCCCAGATGTCCCACAGTTTATCCAAGCTAGATACAATGCAGCTAACGTCAGTGATGTAAGTGATTTCTTTTCAATGCTTTACACATTGTTAATGAATTTTTAAGTAATGTGTTGCACATATACTCATATTCCAGATTTCTTTCATTGATGTGCAGTTCTTTATAATCAGCTGATACCAATGTAATTTTTCATTCTTGGTATCATTTGAATTTCCAAACAAATCCCAGGTACTCACATAATCATTTAATTAATTTAATAGAGAAGTAATAAAGCACTGAATGAAGTATCTGCTTCTAAAGATTTGCCTGAAGTAGATTTGGCGTAGTTTTGACTTGCATATAATTCTTATGATTATTAGGTTCTCTAGAATAATACAGATTTTCTTTTTTTAGGCGTATTATAAACAAGACTATCATGATCTAATAGCTAAAGGAAACAATGTGTCACTTGATGCTATTCCCATTGCTCGAGCCAAAGCTTCAAGAAACATTGCCAGTGATGTAAGTATCTATTCCAGGTATACTTGTTTTAGGCATTTAGTAAAAAAATGATCCATTCCAGGCCATGTGGTAGACTTCAAATGCTGTGGAAGTCTCACTAGAGCTGCTAAAATGAGAAAGAGATTCTTAGTCTTTCCCAAAGTGTTAGTGTAAAACTTATTCTATTTGTTTGCTTTAGATAAGCAAATATTACTGCACAATTTCTTAAACCAGTTTTCACAGGAGAAATGAAATCAGTAGTTCTTGCAATCATCTGGTGACAAATTTCCAGAAAATTAGCTAAATAGGCATCTACTTACAGACCGTGAGACAATGTGCTGTTGGTTATACAGTGGAATATGGCTTATAAATGAATCAGAAAGACATGTGGTCCAAACTGTATGAAGTGGGATGTGATTCAGTGGTTTCAGATAACTAGAGGAAGCTGTCCAGTTGTACACTATTTAGTTGCTATTGCTTTCAAATGACAGAAGGATTGTCTCAATTGTTCTAATATTTTTCAGTACAGGAATGCTTAGGGAACACTTTCCTCTGAAGAAATGCTGATGTTGATGAATCCATGATGTGTGTAACCTGTTGGGTACCACCTTAGATGGTGGAGCAAGATAATCTGATGTAGATGCAGTTGCTGGGTGTGCCATTTAGGCCATTTAGACTAATGTTTATAAACTGCTTGCAGCTTTTTTATTCCAATGCATAGTTCCAAGTCGTAAGAACTTTTCTTATTTTTTAGCTTACACATCAATTGCCATGCCACAATTTATTTGATATCTTTCCTCTGTTTCTAGTATAAATATAAAGAAGCATATGAAAAGGCTAAAGGAAAACAAGTTGGTTTTAGAAGCTTGCAAGATGATCCCAAGCTTGTTCACTACATGCATGTAGCAAAGATTCAGTCTGAGCGTGAGTACAAGAAGGATTATGAGAAGACCAAGACTAACTATCATACACCTCCTGACATGTTCAGTATCCAGGCTGCGAAAAAGTCTCAGGATGTAGCTTCTGGTGCCCACTACAAAAACCTGATCCATCACTACACTTATCTGCCAGATGCTATGGATGTTGAGCTTGCAAAGAATATGATGCAAATTCAGAGTGATGTAAGTATTTCAGTGGCCACAATTTCATAGATGCTTTCTTGCACACCGTGAAAATAAAATATGAGTTTGTATTCAGTGAAAGTTGCCACTGCTGTATCAGAATGGTCTGTTTTTCTTATGTCTCGGGGAAGAACATTAGAAGCTGTAAGTATCAGCTGTCAGAATTTAGAAATAATACATTCTAGGTGAGTTACGCTCAAAGGGATTTTGTTGTTGGCATGTCTTTGAAGACCAGATTTGTGGAATATTGCATTCAAATGTGTTGTTTCTTTCTTCACATTTTCTCAGGAGACTTTATTTTGCAACTAACATATTTTTTATTATTATTATTCTTTAAGACTCCTTTTAAGCTTCCCTGCTTTGTCTTCATGTGAGATAGATATGGTAATGTAGCTGGACTATTGTTATCTATTGAGCATGAAGGAGTGGACAAAATTTGGTTATTGATATTATTAGGAATATATCCTCTGGAGATCTCCAGCATTAGAGATTGCCTTTAGGACCTTCTTGGTGCTTCTTGCAGATACAGTTTCAAATGGTTGACTGAGCATACCAGGTTGCACTCAGCAACTCTGTATACTGTGGAGTTTGGTTCTCTGTGGATCCCTATGGAGGATGGCTCCTTTTGGATTTAGAACATGGAAGGAAATAAAAATTGAGTGTCCACAATATCCTTGCATTCAGACTGTGCATTAACCCCATCTAAATGCTTAAATGGTATAACCTGCATATTTTGGAGCCAGGGTAGATGTTTTACTTGAGCTCTGTTAATTCTGCATACTTTACTATAGAAGGAACAAAGGAGGACAGAAGGAGGACAAAATAGTCTCTGCTCTGTGGACCTTTAAATAAAAGGCCAAATCTGGTAAAGTCTGCTGAAACACAGACCAAATTAAACCATGTTAAATGATCACCATATGATAGTTTATAAGATATTAATCTTCTAAAGATTAATTAAGAGGAGGTTTGTGAAATTTTTCACAAGTGTAAGAGAAAAGAAGTAAATACTGAAAATACTAGTAAATACTGAAGGAATGTTACTGTTTATAACAAATGAATCAGGAAGAAAATAATACAGTAGATCATTTTATTCCCTATGAAATCACAGAAAAACAAACAAATCTGTTGGTCCCTTCTAGATTTCATAAATACTTTTTGCTAAAGTGGAACTCACTAGCTAGACTCTGTGGTTATTGTTTTAAACAGTTCTGTGGGATAATCTTGGTCCATGTTGTCTTTCTGTCCTTCAGAATGCATACAAGCAAGATTATAACAGCTGGTTCAAGGGTATTGGATGGAGTCCTCTTGGTTCTCTGGATGTTGAAAAAGCCAAAAAAGCTGGAGAGGCATTAAATGAAAAGAAATACCGTCAGCACCCAGACACCATCAAATTTACAAGTATACCAGATTCAATACCAATGGTTTTAGCTCAGCACAATACCAAGCAACTGAGTGACGTAAGTAATTTTTCATTATTAATGCAATATAGTGATTTTATTTCTTACCATGTGTATGATTTTTATGTTACTATTTGAAACCCTTTTAGGTTTTCAAAACTGTACAAACAGTAAAAATGCTATATGTTGGTAAGAATTAAGCGTTGTTGCTTTGTCTCTATTTATTAACACTAATTATACCTCTCTTGCACTTGTTAACAAGTGTTTCTTTATTTTTCCTTGCAGGTAACATATAAGCAAGAGGGTGAGAAAGTAAAACACAAATATACCCTGGATCCTGATGTTCCTCAGTTTATTCAAGCCAGGGTCAATGCCTTCAATCTGAGTGATGTGAGCATATAATTAACAGTTCATTCAATAATATATTTATTTATCATTTATTTAGTAGAAAAAATACCTTTTATATATTCATGCTATAATATTGAATATAGAAATACAGAAAGAGCAGAGCAGAGGGGGAGAATCCCCTCCCTCGCTCTGCTGGCCACACTGTTTTTGATGCAGCCTGGGATAAGGTTGGCTTTCTGGCCTGCAAGCACACATTGCTGCCTCATGTTGAGCTTCACAGCAACCAACATCCCCAGGTCCTTCTCCTCAGGGCTGCTCTCAAACCGTTTGCCACCCAGCCAGTATTTGTGGTTCACACAGGCCCATTTCTCAAGCCTATCCAGGTCCCTTCATATTTATTATAATACAGTTGTTGTTTGTGTAGAGATTAACATTTTTCCCTTCAATTGCACAGACATATTTTGATCCACATAAATACAATAAAAATAAGGTCTTAAACAACTTTGTTAAAATTTCTTATAATGACATTACAAACTCCTACCTTTTTCCTACAAGGCGAACTACAAAGCAGACTGGAAAAAAACCATTGCCAAAGGATATGATCTGAAACCAGATGCCATTCCGATTATTGCTGCTAAAGCTTCTCGAAATATTGCAAGTGATGTAAGTATAATTTACATAAAGAGGAATGCAAAAATCTACTGTTACAGCTTTCTGTGGCATATTATACCATAGAGCATATCTACATGCATATAACGATATAGAATTACTTAACACTGAGATCTGAAATTCTTACGGTACTGTGAAATAATAAGCAAGTTTAGATGTTTATATGAACCTCAGAAAAAAAGGTGTTTCTTTGGAATTGCGTTTTAATGTGACGGAGTGCTGGTAGGCTGAGTCTGTTTGTTACATGTGGTTAAAGTATCCACCAGCTTCTTTGAAAGTTTCTGTTATAATTTATCTATTCTGTATTTTTTGTTGTTGGAGATGGGTATCTGCAGGGCTGATATATAGGCTGATATATATAGCCCCCTATACAGGGCTGGCTGTTTTCAGGCAGCTACAATCAATTGACAACATCAAAGCTTGGTACGCTATCTAACACAAGCCATACCATTATGCTGGTCTTTTAATTAAAATCTGAATGTTCTTCAGAGTTAGAAGTCTATGGCAATAAAATAAAATATAAATTATCTATGGCAGTAAAATAAAATATGAATTCATTTAGAAAATATGAATTTATCCAGATTTATGTCTGTACCAGGAGTCAAGATGAGCTGAGTAATCGAGCAGCCCTCTTCTTTTTTTGAATCCAATTAATCCCGTGCTGTCTGAAAAATAACTTCTAAATTTTATTATTTAAAAAATAATAAATTTCAACTTATTAGAATTATCAAAAATATATTTTCTGTTTCCAAAGTGGATAAGAATTTCTTTTGCTTTGTCTGTAGTATAAGTACAAGGAATCATATGAGAAAGATAAAGGCAAACAGGTTGGATACCGCAGCCTGCAGGATGATCCTAAACTTGTTCACTACATGAATGTGGCCAAAATGCAATCAGATCGTGAATACAAGAAAGATTATGAAATCAGCAAGACCAAATATCATACTCCCTTGGATATGTTCAGCGTGACAGCTGCCAAGAAAGCTCAAGAAGCAGTTACAAACACCGGCTATAAACAGCTAATTCACAATTATACTCTCTTGCCTGATTCTGTGAATCTGGAACTATCAAGAAATGTGATGCAGCTTCAGAGTGATGTACGTAATGATTAATCAGCTTTTTTTTTTCTTCTCAGAATTACTATGTTACAATATTAACCTTTTAAAGCTAGAAAATTAACGGTGTGATATTATCAGTGGATTGAGATGTTAATGCCTGGTCTGGAACTGTGTATTTTCCAAAGTTTATCATAAATATGCATAATTGATCAGTCCTAGGAAACGTACTTAGCAAATAACAACTTTCTTTGTGTCTCCACATATTTAGCTACTTCTCAGCAAATGAATGTTTTGCTAATTCCTTGATTTCTGCAGTTGGATATGTAGTTACAGTATGTTACTACTGTGATTATCATTTGTACTCTCAGAGATCATAGGTTATGTACAGAGTCTAAATTATGACTATATAAAAGTATATTTTATTTAAGTTTATCAAACTATACGTTATATACCTAAGGATTATACCTGCTTTGTACCTAGGGACTTGAGATTTATTTATTTGGTTCACTTTTCCTTCCTGCCTTTGTCCTCCGACAGATGCATATGCCATGCACACTAAGGATGCATGTTTAAGTTATAAAAATCTTTGTAGTTTCCATTAAGTTCTGTGACTCATTTCAATTTCTTTTTCACTCGTGTTACATTGGAGTCTACTTTTTGTTTAGCCAGGAAGTATTAAGATTAGTCTGCATTTTTAATAGTCCTCTCATAAATGCAAAACTCACCAAAAGCTCAAATAATCTAATTGAGAACGTTCTTCACATTCTGAGCTTTGTTTGGTGAGGAAAATGTGCTTGTTCCCACTGGCCAAGAGGTAGAAGATCTGACCTTAGAACACAGTTTAAATATAGAAATTTTCATTTCAAGCTTTTTGCTTCCCTGTTGTATTTTTAGGTTGCCTTGCTGAGTAGGCTGAGGTTGCTCGATTGTCTAACTCAGGATATCTGCAAGGAGAGATGACTGATAATTCAGGAAAAAATTTGACCACAGGCATGCCCAAATTTTCTTTCAAATCAGAATGACCAGGAGAAGTTTTAAGGCCTCATCTGTATTTTTTTTTTTTTGGTTTTGTTTGTTTGTTCTGATTTTCCTTGTCTCACTGTGTTTTGCCTTGTTTATTTTTTAAAAGAATGTATATAAAGCAGACTTTAATAACTGGTTGAGAGGAGTTGGCTGGTTGCCAATTCAGTCATTGGACGTAGAAAAGGCCAAAAAAGCTACAGAGATTCTCAGTGAAAAGAAATATCGCCAGCATCCAGACAAGCTGAAGTACTCTATTCCAATGGATGCAATGGAACAAGTATTAGCTAAGCAAAATGCCAAGATCATGAATAAGGTGAGAACTTGTTCAGATGATTGTGACTGAGCCAGAGGTAGGGTCTTCATCTTGCAAAATCATGCGATGGGTGTATTCCCACTGAGGTCATCAGAATTTTCAGTGGGTATAGTGGTTTACGTGGTTAAAACTGGACACTAGGCAATGATGAAGCCTCAGACTGTAAGCATAATTGAGAGAGGTTTATCTTAAGTTTATAGAGATTAAAGATTTCTCTTTTGTGCATATGATGAAAAATGTCCTCTCCAGATTTATAGTGCTTTGGCAACGGTGCTCTTTTTATATATAATAGTGAGCTGGAAAAAAACACCCTAAAATTCTGTCAAGTTTTTACAAGTATCCTCAGAAAATGGGAATTCTTTAAATTTGTTCCTAGTTATCTGGAACACCACTGATCCTTATTCCTTGTATACCATGGAAAGAGGGTGTGTGAAAAAAAACTACTTATGCTTTACAAGGCTATATATATTTATAAGGATATATATAAAACAGGGAAGACAGCAGACTGAAAATTTTAAATTTAATTTTTTAATAGTTATCAAAACAAACTTTGCAAATTTCTCAAATGAAATACTAAAGAAAGAGGAGGAACATAATATTTTCATGCTGCATTTATAATTGTGGAGATTATTGTACTTATGGAATTTTGTACTGTAAAATATTATTTACTGCACATAAGCAAAACAAAAGCAAGCTTATATTTTATGAGTGCATTGCCTATTGAATGCTAAATGTTATTTTTTTAATTGCAGAGGCTTTACACTGATAAATGGAACAAAGAGAAGACCAGCATTCATGTTATGCCAGATACTCCAGAAATTCTACAGTCTAAAGTGAACCAGATCACAATGAGCAATGTGAGTTACTATGCTCAAAGTGGGCGTTCAGTGTCTGTTGCATAGATCAAAAATTGGTGTAATTTTCAGTTTTTTATTTATTTTTTTTTTTTTGAAAATATTTCAGTTCAGATGCAGGGTACTTCAGTACTTCTGCCTTAATAATAGAGTACCTGTTCTCTTTTACATTTTAAATCAGAAATTATACAAAGCCGGATGGGAGGAAGACAAGAAGAAAGGTTATGACATGAAGACAGATGCCATTCCAATAAAAGCAGCCAAAGCCTCCAGAGACATTGCAAGTGATGTAAGTTTGTTTGCTTGGTAGCATTCAGATTTTTTTCAGAGCCAATCAGAACTTTTCAAAATGCTGTGTTATGCACAAATGTGTTTTTTCAAGCATCTTGGAAAATATGGATTTCAGATATATGCTTAATGTGATAAACCTTTGTAGTACTTGCTCTCAAGCATATTTTGACTCCCATAGAGTAACACTGAATTGTGCTTTTTTGCTCTTTGTTCAGCAAGCTGCTAAGCTTCATATGCCTTTGTTCAATAGGCTATTTTATAAGACTGAATATGTCTAAATGATTAAGCCTGAGATCCTGTGATGAAAAAGAACCAGTATCTTCTGTCTTCAAAGATAAAAATAAGCTTAATCATGTGCTTTTTTTTTTTCTTTTTTTCCCTGCTCTTTGTCTTTCCTGCTGTCAGTATAAGTACAAACTAGCCTACGAAAAAGGAAAAGGAAAGCATATTGGGTTCCGCAGCCTTGAAGATGATCCCAAGCTAGTGCACTTCATGCAGGTGGCTAAGATGCAATCTGATCGTGAATACAAAAAAGATTATGAGAAGGCAAAGACTAACTTCCATACTCCAGTTGACATGCTCAGTGTTGTGGCAGCCAAGAAAGCACAGGAAGTGGCTACAAATACAAACTACAAAAGCTTGATCCACACCTACAATGTTCTACCTGATGCTATGAGTCTTGAATTAGCCAAAAACATGATGCAGTTACAAAGTGACGTAAGTGACTCTTCAACCTTTGCATTACTAATACAATGTTCCTTAGATTATGAGAATATACTGTAAAATAAATAGATTTTTCTTAGTGAAATTCAGTTAAATACTAAAATGTGGCAAATAAAATGAGATCTTCAGTAAGGATAGACTAAGACTCTGAAATATTAAATTACACCTATTGCTAAATAATTCAGGCTCAAAAATAAGCTATTGCATTTATGAAGTAGAATGGATGTTTAAACGTTCCATCAGACTCTTCAGCAGCAGTCCTTTTGTGCAGGCCAAGGCAGGAAAAGCTTCACTTTTCAGCAGTTTTGTCTTGTACTTCCAAGAAAATGTCCTCTTAGAAAAAGGGGAAATGAACTATGTAGCTGTGTTCTCAGAGTTTCTGGATTGTTCAGACTCTAGAGAAAACAGATTTATTAATTTATTTTTGTCAGTATAGTGGTTTAGCTGATCCACTTCTCCAAGAGGGCCTTAGCATGTAATCCTATGTGAGCAATCTGTATCCATCATAAGGAGGATCTGAACACTGTATAAAAGGAAGTATAATAAAATACAGACAGTACTGTAACAAATACATTTCTAAAAAAACCACTGGATGCATCTTGATATTATTTGGTTCTTCTTAGAATAAGTGCATTCAAAATCTAATATTCATTAAACACTGGAAGAAGTGTCAAGATTTCCAGATATTCATGTGCATCTATCTGATTATTTTCTTTTCTTTCTGCTTCCAGAATCAATACAGAGCAGAATACGATGAAAGCATGAAAGGTGTTGGATGGATGCCACTGGGCTCCCTGGAGGCTGAGAAGAATAAGAAAGCAATGGAAATTGTTAGTGAAAAGAAATATCGCCAGCATCCAGACAAGCTGAAGTATTCTGTTCCTATGGATTCCATGAACATGGTCTTAGCTTTGAATAATGCTAAAATCATGGATGAGGTAAGAAGATGTTCATCAAAACTTAGTTGAATTTGCACAGGTATGAAATGAATTATTCATAACAATGCACAATCTTATTGGGTGACTATAGTCTGAATTTTTCAGTTTTGGCAACTAATGAGAATGCTTGACTGTCAGTGTATGTCATCTTCATAGAGCCTTTCTATACCTGAAAGCAAAGCATGACCATAGTATTTTATTCATAAGGTCTACCCAGCATAAAAGATTGTAGACTTTTAATAGTTTAACTCCAGAGGCTAAAAGTACCAGAGTCATTTGCTTTTGAAAATAGCGTTTAACCTTTTAAACTTATAGCCTGTTTCATCTGATGCCTGTTACATCGATGTGGAATTGCAGCACGATATGAATGCTCTTGTAATGAGATATTTATTTCCTGGTTTTTCTGCTGAACTGATAGAATCTGCTGCTGTTCTTTAGAAATGTCTAGTGTTCACATGCATTGGAGATGCAGTGATCATCAGAATTTTAGGTTTTTCTTAGCTTTACTTCCTCTAAGAAAACTTTTGTTACCTCTCAATTGCTACTTATTTCCTATGAGATAAGCTAATAATCTTCCACCTTAAATAAGGTGGCTAACAACCTACTCTTCTAACACTTTTTTTTTTCTTCTACCTTCTGACTTGACTTTGATAGTTGTTGTTTTCTGCTGTTGAATGTGCTTGAACATGCTGCTGGGCAAGAGACAAGCAATAAAATACTGTAGCAAGATTGGTATTGGTTCAACTTTTATACTTGCACAATTAACTTCATAAGAGCTATCTCCTGACTCACATTGCTTTTAAATTGTAAAATAAAAATACAAATGGTCTTACCACATTACAAGTTGCATCATTGTAAAGAAAGATTTTATTTAAAATAGTGACATTTTAATAATAAAAATATTGTTATATTTATTTTTTTGTATGTTGACATGTTTTTTCCTTTATCCCACCAGCACCAATACAAACAAGCATGGGAAGAAGACAAAAAGAAAGTTCACATCACACCAGATATTCCACAGATCGCTTTAGCAAAAGTTAATGCATTTAATTTAAGTGATGTGAGTACTGTTTGTAAGGCTAAGAAGTTGCTTCTATTTTTTTTTTTTTAATTAGGAATAGTAAGTGAAATAACAGCATAGGAAACTCTCCCTAATTCTCAGTTAGCTAATCTGTATTAGTTTCACAATAAGCTATTTATTTTCTTTCCCCCCTTCCTTTCCTGAAATTACATACCAGAAGTTGTCAAGAAGAAGCCACAGTGTTTATGGATAGATTATGAAGTATTCACGTTGGCCATTAAAATATAGTAGTTATTAACAAAGTGGTAGAGTTTGAGCACTACCCATGTTTGTTACTGCACTTATTTTATTTCCTAATATATGTTTTGTACTGCATTCAAAATTCTGTCTTGCAGGTTGAACCTATTATTTATTTAACATGATATCATAGACAGTTTCTCAGTAGCTGGTTGTTAAATCTGCATGTGCTAAATAAAGAGTAGTTTGTACTTGTGCACATTTTTATGTGCATGTAAATAGACGTCTCATTTATAGATGCAACTTTTCGCCAGTATTTGTGCATGTGGGAAGCAAGTGCAAATACTTGGTCTTTTTTTTTAGGTTATTGTTGTTGATTATCAGCTACACTGATGTATAAATACTAGGACTGAAGTTAATTTTGAAGGTGAATTCATTTCTTTGTGAGCCTGAGTGCCATAAACAGCTATTCAAGGGGTATTAAACATATGAATAGTGTGTTTCAGGTTGACGTATAAAGTGTATACAGTATTGTGTTTTGTTTGTTTAAAGGATATGTCTTTTCTTTCTTTTCACAGAAAATGTACAGACTTTCTTTTGAAGAAACCAGGAAGAAAGGGTATGATCTCAGAGCTGATGCTATCCCTATTAAAGCTGCCAGAGCTTCTAGGGACATTGCTAGTGATGTAAGTTCTGAAAAGAAAAACAATCCATTTCAAAAAAAATCTTAACACAGCTCAATTTTATATGCTAAGTGTGTGAAGTCTATTCTCTTGTTTATAAATAATTGACATATTCAGCATATATGCTAATACATTTTCTAGCAGAATTAGAGAAGAATTTCTCCATTAGAAGGAGAAGGAGTCTTTCCAGGGGGAAAAAAAAAAAAGAAAAAAAATAAAAAAGAAAAAAGAAAGAAAGAAAAAAAAAAAAGCTGTTCTTTTCTTACTGTTCCAGTGGTGCTTGGATATTTTATAAATATAATATTGCCTCAGCCAAGGTGCAGCACTTAAACTTGTTGAATTTCATTAGGTTCACTTGGGCCCACTTCTCTAGCTTGTCCAAGTCCCTTTGGATGGCTTCTCTTCCTTCTGGTGTACTGATTGCACCACTTTATTTAATAATGTAAAAATCTTATTTTAATTTACTTTTTTTTCCCCTTACAAGACAGACATTGCTTGTTAAACAAATGAAGTAGAACTAAAGTTTCTGTCTCTGTTCTCTGCACAGTATAAATACAAATTAGGTTATGAAAAAGACAAGGGAAAGCTTGTAGGCTTCCGGAGCCTTCAGGATGATCCCAAGCTTGTCCATTATATGCAAGTGGCTAAGATGCAGTCTGATCGTGAATACAAGAAAGCCTATGAGACGAGCAAGACGCATTACCAAACACCTTCCGATGCTCTCAGTATCGTGGCAGCTAAGGAGGCTCAAGATCGTGTAACCAACACGAACTACAAACGACTGATACACCAGTATATGCTTCTACCAGATGCAATGAGTTTTGAACTATACAGAAACATGAATCAGATACAAAGTAATGTAAGTTTCTCTTTTCTTTCTGTCTGTATTCACAGCTGTACCTGTTTTCCTCTCTTCTCATTATGGCTGTGTTTTGGAAAGAACAGAATTATTTAGCATGAACAGTTTATAGATTGTAAACTTTCCTTTTGTGTCCTGATTGGCAGAATGAGTACAAGCAGGATTACAACGAATGGTTCAAGGGTATTGGTTGGAGTCCTGCTGGTTCTCTGGACGTGGAGAAATCTAAGAAAGCTACAGAAATTGCAAGTGACCGGAAATACCGCCAGCATCCCAGCATGTTCCATTTTACAAAACAGAATGATGCCATGGACATGGTCCTTGCAAAGCATAATGCAGATATAATGAATAAAGTGAGTATTTATGGGGAAAATTAGTCAGGCACTCAAATATAATCCGAATTAATAAAGACTGTATAAATCTCTGTCACCACATTTATGTAGCAGTGTTTCCCTGGAAAAACAATTGTCACAGATTTTTCCCTTTTCATTTTTTTTCTTAATTGAGACACTCATTTACTGACAAGTGGCATTGCTTAAATAAATCTTATCTCATTTTTTCATAGCTACCTCTTCAACATCTATTTTTCTCACTCTTACGTAGAAATCATTGGCCCTGAAAATCTTGGTAGGTAGACTTAATTTGAAGCAGGACTGGATCCTAAGTCAGCTCATTCTGGGGTAGTTCATTACGTAGTAAAATAAATCTAAGTTATATCTTCTGCTTTTTACCCATCCATAGGCAAAGTAAACAAACAGAAAGGTGAAAACCTTGAAAGAACCATCCTTTGTCATTTATACTAACACAGCTGATGTTACTTTTTTCAATAGCATGCTTATACTCAAGCTTGGGAGAAGGATAAAACTCAAGTTCATGTGATGCCAGATACACCAGATATTCTACAAGCAAAACAGAACAAGGCGAACTACAGTCAGGTAGTGCTTTTTCATGCTTTCTATTACATGTCAAATTAGCATCTATTTAAAATTTAAAGGATCCTTCCTATTTCAAAATAAAAATTAACTGGTAAAGGTTGGAAAAAAATGGAAGAGAGGTTTTAGAACAAAGGCAAGAATTTTGCTGTGAGAGAGTAGCAATATATATAATATATGCAATATATATTCAGAGTAGCAATAGTTACCATCATCAAGGTAGCAAAGTTAGAGCCTAAATTATAGCAAAACATATGGAAAACGTGAGTTCTATTTTTGACCTCTGGAAGTGTGAAGTCCATACTTTGGAGAAATCAATCGTGTTACAAATTCCTTATTATAAAATAAGTTCATTATGTATATTTTTAACTTTATATATATTTATTTATATATAAGAAAATAATTACATGTAATGATTTGAACTTTTCTTTCAGCTTTTAAATATCAGAAATTTTGCTATTTAAAGCAATTAGATTTTGCTTTGCATGATTGCTCAGAGGCAAATTTTTGGCATGCAGGGGCTGGAACTTTAAATCAATTGTGCCTGAGTTGAACTGGCGATTAAATAACTACATTACAGTCTTATTAATTAAAATTTTATTAAGCCCATTAAAAAGTTTTCCGTTATCCCAGATGTACACATTTCAAATTTCCCAGTTATGTGTCAAGTCCTAAAGATAAGCTGTGATAGAAAAGTGCTGCAGTAAATAAAAGCTATTTAATCACTGGCCTAAGACTTGGAAGACTGCCTTCCTTGCCTATCACATTTTCCCTTTTCTCAGTTTCCATTCCAGTAGCACTTCTCTCATAATTCAAGCTTTTGAGGTAACCAGAATTAGGTAGTATGGATCACTTACATATCTAAGTGGAAGGTAATATATGTATTACTAAGGCTTTTTAATTAAAATTGTTTTCAATTTTAGAAACTGTACAAGCTTGGCTGGGAGGAAATGATAAAGAAGGGCTATGACCTCACACCTGAAGCCATTTCAGTGAAAGCTGCCAAAGCTTCAAGGGACATTGCAAGTGACGTAAGCAACATTTCCAATTCAGTCTGAAATGAACTTCTTTTTGCACCCCTCTGCTAAGGCATGTCTTGGAGTAAACAAGCAAAATTGATGAAGAAACACTTTCCTGATCTGTTTTTGTCAGTATGTTTTTTGAAGAAAAGATTTGAAGGAGAGTTGTTCTTAGGTCTTAGAAATTCCAAAGTCTATCTTTGAAGTGGCTAGGCATACAAAACAATTTAAACTGAGTTGTCTGCTCTTTTGAATGTTACATTTCCTGAGCAGCAGCAATTTAGTCCAGTTAGCTGGTCCCAGTGCCTATACTTGGTAATCCTCTTTACAACCCCGAAGTAGATATGATGACACACATATTTCTATTATTTTCCATAACTCAATATTAATATGACACCTGAATTTATAGAACAGATTTCATTTATCATTGGAAAAGCTTAAGCTGATTATTTTGTTCATCAAAATATTGCAATGTGACAGCCTTTGGGAGTTCTTAACTGTGTGACTGTATAAATCAAGTGGCACAGGAGACCACTGTTAGAGCTATCCTTCTTCCTCTCCAGGAGACTGTTTATTCCCAGGCAAAGCATTCACAGACACCAAGTGATGCACATGAATCAGGGGGCTACTAAACCTTTACATGAGATGCTATAACAAGTTGCTCATTTCATTGGTAATGAGGAACATTGAACTGAGTGAATATATTTGCCTTATTTATTTTACCACTGCCTGATTCTTACTGTAATTTCAATAATGCAATCTTTTTAATTTTAGTACAAGTACAAAGAAGGTTACCGCAAGCAACAGGGGCATCACATTGGATTCCGCAGCTTACAGGATGATCCTAAGATGTTGTGGTCTATGCAAGTAGCTAAGATGCAGAGTGAGAGGGAGTATAAGAAAGATTTTGAGAAGTGGAAGACAAAGTTCAACATGCCCGTGGATATGTTGGGCTTCCTTCTGGCTAAGAAATGTCAGGAATTGGTTAGTGATATAGACTACAAACGGATGCTACACCGCTGGACTTGTCTACCAGACCAGAACGATGTCACTCAAGCAAAGAGGGTCTATGAACTACAGAGTGATGTAAGCTTCCGCTGGATTTCAATCATTCATTTTTTGTAAGATATTTACTACTTATGGAAAAGTTTCTGTAATAACTCTCTTTTGAAGTCAGTATAGATCAGACAAGTTAATATACTAGTTGGTCTTTCAATATGGTTTAATACATGAACTGTGAAAGAACCTAATATGATTTGTTTTCCCTTAATAGAATCTGTATAAGTCAGATCTACAGTGGCTCAGAGGCCTTGGATGGAGTCCTTTGGGATCTCTGGAATCTGAAAAGAACAAGAAAGCTTCTGAAATACTGAGTGAAAAGAAGTACCGGCAGCACCCAGATACTATTAAGTTCACAAGTATCCCAGATGCCATGAATATCGTTTTAGCAAAATCTAATGCCAAAAATAGAAGTGATGTAAGTTGCCTCTGGAACAAGTACATGTGATTCAATAAATGTAGGAATAATTTAGTATTCATTTGTTGAAAAGATCACCATACCAAAGTGTGATTATAAAAATATAAAGTATAAAAATATCAGATGTTTGCGATCTGCGCCTTACTGCTCAGTTGCCAAGAAGTATTATGCCTTATTCAGGAGATTAAGATCTTTAGGGCTATACAATTTATATAGCAAACTGCAAATAGGACCCTTACTATGTAGTATGCAACCATATTGGCATAATGCTACCTCGTTGAGCATTTGTGGATGTAAAAAGGGAAAAAAGGTATTTCAGTAAGAAGTTGGTATATTATTTTATTTAAATATCTTGCATCGATCACTCATGCTTGCATGGTATATCTTTGCTTTGCAATTGTTGAGAAAAATTATGATGAATTCACTGCCATTCATGTGAGCCTTTTATCAGACAAGATATTTCTGTTTGTGTCTCTTTTCAGATACTCTATAGACAAGCTTGGGACAAGGACAAGACTCAGGTTCACATTATGCCTGATACTCCTGAAATTTTACTGGCTAAATCAAACTTAATCAACACAAGCGATGTAAGTGTGTCTCTACAATATTTCTTTTATGAAATTTGGATTTACTCTTTATAGCTTTAGTTTAAAATGAAGTAGAGTAATTCTACAAATCTAATGGTTGTAAGCCATGTAATTTTTTCCTGTGAAAATTGTTATGCACTGGGAAGCCCAAGTAAATTGCTAGATTATAATGTGGAAGTGGAGTTGCGAGAAAAAAAATACCAAGAAAATATTCAGTGCAAGTCTGGTGTTTTCTCTTTCATTCCTACCAATTATATTAACATTTTAGGTATGTGTTCAGGAGTTTTCAGTAAGCCTGTTGTTGTTTAGTTGAAAGTCTGATTATATCAAACTACATTTTTAGAATTCCGTAGGATTACATTACATCAAATTCCTGGTTATAATGGAACAAATATAGATTAGGTGCAAAATGTAAAATATCAGCAGCTTTATCATAAGAAATCAAAAAGGCAAATAATTGTGTAGCAAATCACGGGGTTGTATTATTCACCTCTGTAGAAGACTATTCTTCATTCAGATTAACATTTCTAGTAAAGGAAAAGTTTGGTCTCAGATGAGTTCATCAGAGAAATTGCAGGTAGTTATTTGTGTATATTTTATATAATCAGTTACAAAATACACATTATTAGAAATAAGGTATGGGATTTCACTTGATGAATGAAACTGCATTTGGAATCTCATACTTCTTTTTCAATAATGAAAGGAATAAAATTACCATATTGTATAGGTAGGATGATCTTACTTTTTTACATATTGAAAAACTCCCAAAGTTTTATATGCAATAATTACTTTGAAATCTTCTCCAACAGAAACATTACAAGTTAGGATATGAAGAGCTGAAGAGGAAGGGCTACGATCTTCCTCCCGATGCTATACCTCTCAAGTCAGCAAAGGCATCAAGAGACATAGCTAGTGAAGTAAGTCCTAGCAAATGAAAATAAGTGTGGCATTGAGCTAGTAGACATTTCCCTTTAATAGGAGGAGATCTAACATTTTAACACTTACATTGCTCCTCACCCACGAGGTTGTGTAATTCTTTATTACAGAATCACAATTGAATTCATTAAAATGCATTAAAAATAGAAGGAAGGTAACCATAGAAACAAACTTAATCGGTTCTAGAAATAAAATAAAAATGCTAAAATATAGCCAAAATATGCAATATATTTTTATAATACATTTCAGTTCAAAAATCAGCTAGTCTATTAACAAATAAGAAATGTTTAGTCACTTCTTTAAAAAAAGTTGGTTTCTCTGTTCAACTAGTACCAATATAAAACTGCATACCGGAAGCAGCTTGGCCACCACATTGGAGCGCGAAACATAGAAGATGATCCCAAGATGA
>NC_048899.1:37857507-37863520 GCF_011077185.1 Oxyura jamaicensis | reverse complement strand
TTGAGAAGACAAAGACGCACTTCAGCAGCCCCGTGGACATGCTGGGTATTGTTTTGGCCAAGAAGTGCCAAGGGCTGGTGAGCGATATTGATTACCGCCACTATCTGCATCAGTGGATCTGTCTGCCAGACCAGAATGATGTCATCCATGCTAAGAAGGCCTATGATCTGCAGAGTGATGTGAGTACTGCTGAGCATTCATGTTCTGAACTGTACCTAATTTCCCTTATGTGCAAAGCATATGAAAGATAGAAGCTGCTCTCTACAAAATGCAAAAGCTCCTGAACTGTTTCTGTTGCAGTGTTTTTCCACATTAAGACACTTAATAGTTAATGAATGTGTAAATAAGGAATACTGAGTAGTATGAAGATTTAAATACAGCAAATCTGTTAGTATAATAGAAAATTAACTGATAAGTAGTATAATCATAAGAGATAACGTCAATGCCTACGTATGCAGATTAACCACATATAAAGAGGAAATTGCCCCGTATGACTTTTTTTCTTTAAGTTTCATGAGTGGAATTCTTCCGTTCTGTCCTGGGGAAATTGTTTAAGTTAAGACCTGCTCTTCCCTACTAATTGACCTCCTGTTTCTTGGGAATATACATTACAGGAAAAGTTTGTGCTGGCTTTCAGGATTTTGTTTAAATTACATCATTTATCCTTTGACTGTTCCTATACATGTTGTTTGGTGAACGATACCTCTTGAAGACAGGGATTGGGATCTGAATCCAGGTGGTAAACAAGGATTGTTTTGCAGATTGAACCAGGAGGAAGGACACTAACAGAAAATAAGCATTATTTGCATGAGTTATATGGAATGTTTACCTGGCAATACTAATGAGATGTCTGTCTTTGTACTTTTTGTGATAGAATTGCTACAAGTCCGACCTTGAGTGGTTGCGGGGCATTGGTTGGGTCCCAATTGGTTCCTTGGATGTTGAAAAAGCCAAGAAAGCAGGAGAGATCTTGAGTGATAAAGTATATCGTCAGCCTCCAGACACAATCAAATTTACTAGCGTTACTGATTCTCTAGAGATGGTTTTAGCCAAGCAGAATGCAGAGACAATGAATAAGGTGAGTCTTGATCCAATTTAGTATCATGTCAGCACTCTCCAGCTAAACCCTGGAGACAGAGGTCTATCAATACAAGTCTGTTGCTGTATGCAGTTTCAGCACAGTGAGACTTTAAAAGTCTGTTGTATTCTTGGTAATCAACAGGTAGCTTATTTTTAGCAAGTGCTAATATAACAATATCTTCTAAGTTAAGTTAAATATAAATTATGAGTTGTAAAGCCTTCTACATACTCTAGCATGTACTTAGTAGGGTGTTATCTTCCATCTAATTTTTAATAACACAATTTAGATATTTGTCTAATAAATCTAGTAATTTATCAAATATATCTAGTAATCCAAGACTTAATTTACTTGTTTCAGATCAATCTTTGAAATATCTGTATTTCAGACAATTCAGCATAGCTCTCACACTGTAAGAGCTTTTCTGAGTCTGTGCCTGTAATCTCAATCCTATTTATGTCAATAAAACCATTTCCTTTTTCAGTGAGGCCTTGTCCTTAGAGTTTAAATCTGTGTGTATCTCATTAGCATTCCACTGAAAGCCTTTTCTAAACATTTCCTTTAAAACTGAATTCTTTCTATGTTACAAATTCTTAAGCTGTAAATTAAGCATCCTGAGGAGTGAATATAAGGTCTCATTGCTATGTAAGGAATAAGGATTTTTTAGACTTCACTTGCAGTACAGTTCTGTAATTTTTCTTACTATATAGGGGATCTCCAATAGCCATCTTTTTTTTTTTTCCCCTCCTAACATACGTTATTTCTCCTGCAGCGTTTATATACAGATGCCTGGAATAAAGACAAGACACAAGTTCACATAATGCCTGACACACCTGAAATCACACTAGCAAAACAGAACATGCAAAACTACAGTGCGGTGAGTGTTTTAGATCTCCAGATGTAACTGGTCTGTTTCGTGGCTGGATTATCAATATCCTGATAAACCTGATATAGATGATACCATCAATTTATTTAAGTAACACCAAATGTTTATAATCAAAATTGTGACTTAAAAAAAAAAAAAGTGACTTGTGTATTTGTACAGTAGTGTATAAATACGTCTGTGAGCGCTACTTAGAATAAATTCTTTGAAAAGTGTGTCTCCAGTGAATTTCTGGGGGTTTTTTCTCCCATTGTGCATAATACTGGGAAGGTGCAAAATTCATTCCAACACTGGAAAGATAAAAAAAAATTTCCAGCACAATTATGAAGAGCATTGTTCCCAGTGTTCAATGTTAGTTTAGGTATATATATTCACATCAGTAAGAGAAGGCTTTAGAAAGTAAATTTTATTCTATTTGTATGTGGAGGAGTAGCTTATCTATGAAGTTGTAATCCCTGTTATTAAAGTATTGAAAGAAAAAAAATTGGTTCTATCTAAAGTATTTAGCAAAGATCCTCATTCAGTACAAATTCTTAAGAGCTACTGCTTGGAGGCTTTGAGTTAAGAAAGATAAAGCTGGGTTAGCATAAATCTTAACACTTTTTTTTTTAAATCTACTCACGAGCAGTTTGTTTTGCACAGAATCTAATATAAGGAATTTAGTTACATGAATCCTATTGTTTAATTCTTCATCTAGAAACTCTACAGACAAGCCATGGAAGAATCGAAAAAGAAAGGCTATGATCTGAGAAGTGATGCTATCCCCATTCAAGCCGCCAAAGCATCCAGGCAAATTGCCAGTGATGTAAGATAAAAACTTTTTCTTTCTTTGTGTGCTGATATCTGAACTCTACAACCTGAAAACTATTAGTTAAATTCTGTAAAAGGCATTTCAATTAAACTCTAATCTCAAAATGTAAATTATTATTAAAAGTAAATTATTATTATATATGGAAATAAATTATATGTATAAAGACTTATTTGTAAAAATTATGGACAATGTCATGCTGTTACCATGTTAATATTTTAGTGTTTTGTTAATTAAATCTTTATATAGTACGTATAAATTCAGATTATTTCTCACTAATATTAGAGTATTTTTTCAAAAAAAAAAAATTCACACTTCTCAATTTAGGGTTTTAATAAAAATCCTAAGAATTTAATCTGAGAATCCATGTTATTAGCCCCATAATTACTTTGGATGTTTTTTATTGGCTGTAGATTATAGAGCGTTTTGGAGACTTTATTATTAGAAAAAATTAAAATGAGTGAATGATTTTTATACTTAATATATAAACATCATATCTTTATTATACCTCAGTACAAGTACAAGGAAGGTTATCGCAAGCAGCTTGGCCACCACATTGGAGCGCGAAACATCGAGGATGATCCCAAGATGATGTGGTCGATGCATGTAGCGAAGATCCAGAGTGACAGGGAGTACAAGAAAGCCTTTGAGAAGACAAAGACGCACTTCAGCAGCCCCGTGGACATGCTGGGTATTGTTTTGGCCAAGAAGTGCCAAGGGTTGGTGAGCGATATTGATTACCGCCACTATCTGCATCAGTGGATCTGTCTGCCAGACCAGAATGATGTCATCCATGCTAAGAAGGCCTATGATCTGCAGAGTGATGTGAGTAAATTGTTAGATTTGTAATACATAATTAAATGTACTTGGTTTTGTGCAGAATGCCTTTTTAAAGATATAATTTGCCTTAGTTGCTTGCATCAGAGGTGAAATGTTCAATACATCGTCATCAAACTCATATTTAATTCAATTTTCTTTGTCCTTAACCTGAGGTATAATTTGTTTGTAACTCTGGTACTCATGGAGATCTTCAATAGTTCCCCTTTTGTTATTTAAAAATTCTTTTACTCTTTCTTCAAAAATTAAAGTTGGTTTCAAAGCCAAATACTGCTACTATGCAAAAATTTATCAAATTCCTTGTATAGGCTAAGATATTATATACAGTTATTTTGATATTGCACACACTTGCACATATATGATGAACTTTCAAAATTTTTCAGGCTGTTTACAAATCTGACTTGGAATGGCTTAGAGGTATTGGATGGGTTCCTATTGGTTCCCTGGACGTTGAGAAAGCTAAGAAAGCTGGAGAAATCCTGAGTGAAAGGAAGTACCGTCAACCAGCAGACCAAATTAAATTTACTAGTGTGACAGATTCTTTGGCTATGGTCTTAGCCAAGCAAAATGCTGAGATAATGAACAAGGTGAGGTGTTTTGTTTTGTTTTCCCTTAAAAACACTGGTATTGCTAGCTGATAGAACTTGTTCATAAGGTGAAAAATACAAAATACAAAGTAAGACTGTACAGATTTGCTATGGACTTAGAGAAGATGAATGCCCCAATTCAGCCTTTGCACAGGAGAAGGGTATTTTATCATGGCTCTCTGACTAAACTTTTAGGTGAAGTTTTTCTGGTCATTTTTACTACATCTTATATTTTTCAAGGGCAACACTAAGAATTTGTTTGAATTTCTCTCTTCTTCCTATCCCACCTGAATTGCTATTTTAAATGGTTGTTTGGTATAGTTTTTCTATTCTTTTAAACCTACTTCACTATGCAAAACACTGACAGAACAGAATAAATATCTTCACAGTTCTTAGACAACACTGTGAGATCTGCAGAGACAAGTTTCTGGCATGGTGTTAGGGTATGTACAGAGCTAATGGTGCCATGAACATGCTATAAGACAGGATATAGTAGAATACTGAGGCGTTTATTGCAGCTGCTGTAGTGCTATATTGTTAGCTGAATGTCAGATAGTGCATGATGAACAAGTTATGAGGAAGTAACTTAAGTTCTCTGCAAGTGAATCTTCTACAATTTATCTCAGACCTGGAGGATGAAAAGCACAATATACCTACTCTGTATCTCTAATAAGAAGCATCAACTGAACAACTCTTAAGTAAAGTATATAATTTTACACCTACAGCAGTTTCCTAGCAACCTTAAATCAATCAGTTTCTGGCCCAATGTTGCCTGAGAAATTTCCTACTTGAGCTGTTCAGTGAGAAGCTTTACTATACCACGGTTATTTAAAGCTTACGTGAATTATACCAGCCGCGTGTAAAATACTTTCTTTGGACAAATATATTAGTTTGGTTATATAGATCTGGCTCTGCCTCAAGATTTATTTTATATCATCGATATATTTTTGATAAATAATGCTTTCAAATTTGCAGTCTTCTCGTTGTTGCTTAGTTAAACTTCTTAATGGAATCTGTTTTCCTCTCTCCTAGCGTTTATATACGGAAGCTTGGGATGCAGACAAAACATCTATTCACGTCATGCCTGACACTCCAACAATTTTATTAGCAAAGGCCAATGCAGCTAATGTTAGCAATGTAAGAATATTTGTACATATAATAAATTAATGGCAATTGGGAAACGAAGTAAGCATTTGTTTAAACATACAGTTCTTTTAAAATAGGCTTTCACAAGAATTTTCAAAAAATATATAAAATGTAGAAATTCCATCTTTATGAATACTCAGAGACCATTTTCTGTCCTCTTTTGTGTAGAAACTTTATGTACAAGCCTGGGAAGATGCCAAAAAGAAGGGTTATGACTTGAGAGCTGATGCAATTCCAATCCGAAGTGCAAAGGCATCAAGAGATATCGCGAGTGATGTATGTTCTTCCTTTACCGTCGTCATTTCATCAGTTAATTTTTGAAATAGGAATCAAGTAAAAAGCTACCAGTGACATGAAAAATCATGGTACATTAGATTCATATAGAATGCAAACCAAGATAAAATTCAGTGCAGGAGGATAATGTGCAACAATTTCCAAAAGGAAAATTCTACTGCAATTCTTTATATGAAAAGATGTTAGAAAGTCATACACCAGTAAGAACTTAGTAAAACAGATGCAAGAACACATTATGCATTTCTAAAATCTAAATGAATATACTCAGGAGCAATTAATAGAAAATGACTCATAACCAGTAGGAAAATATTTCTTATTATACTTCTTTTAACATTTCTCAGTACAAGTACAAAGAAGCTCATGAGAAGCAGAAAGGCCAC
>NC_048899.1:37671562-37857497 GCF_011077185.1 Oxyura jamaicensis | reverse complement strand
ACCTGTCTGCCTGACCAGAACGACGTGATCCACGCCAGGAAAGCCTATGACCTGCAGAGTGATGTGCGTATTTGCAAAGACGTGTTAGATACCACTGTTTTTATTTAATATATTTAAGTATTTTAATTGCATGATATTACCCAGTCAGAAAGGTTTTATCTTTAGACTTCTTTCTCTGGTTTTTCATTTTACAGCTATGAAGCATTTGTCTTTCTTTGAGATCTTATGAGATAAATGTTTGGTACTTTGTAATCAGAAGGCTTCAATTACTTATGTTCACCCGAATGTACTGAGAAATTAATTTACTAACATGAAAACTATGTAGGACAGCAGCCAAGATGTTTTAATAGCTGATTTAAAAGCATTTGGAGTCAGTGCAGCTGATTTTCTGCTTGGCTCTACAGCTTATCAATGAACAGACACTCTTCCTCTATTTCATTTGAGCTTCAGAGGTGAGATTCATGTTCTTGTGTAAGGATTTGCTCATTTAAAATCTAAACAATGTTGCCTGATATCATTTCAGGAGTTAGGTTGGTTTGGTTAGCACTACTTCCCAGTATCTTCATACCTTTTTTTTTTTTTGATGTCCTTTTAGTCAAATTTCCTGGAGGAATAAATATTTTGGAGAGAACAGGTTTATTCTTAATACTCCTTTTATTATCCATAACTAACATTCTTTGAGTTGTTTCTCCTCTGTTTAATTTCATAAGGTTTAGACCAAGCTGCTTAAGAACTTTTAAAAATTTGCTTCCCAAGCTTACTTACGATACTGAATATCTCTCATGTAGAAAAAGGATTAATCTAGGTCTAGCTGATTGGGCATTTTCTAAAACATACACTGCTTTGTATAGTTCAAGGTAATGAAGACAGTCGTTTTAAAAACAATGTTTTATTTGATCTCTGGCACAGGTTGTTTATAAGTCAGACCTAGAATGGCTCCGTGGAATTGGCTGGTTGCCTAATGACTCTCCAGATGTTAAGAGAGTGAAGAATGCCCAGGATCTCCTGAGTGATAACGTGTATCGCACACCTATTGAAAGCCTGAAGTACACCAGTATTGTTGATTCTCCAGATGTTGTTTTAGCTAAAGCGAATGCCGAACAAATCAGCATTGTATGTTACAACGTTCTTAAAGTCTTTCGTTGTTTTGAAGCTATAAACAGTTAAAGTGAAATCTCTCTGCTAAAATGTAAAATTGATTAGCGGTATTTTAAATTGCCTAATCCTTTTTGAGACATTTGTTTTTAGAGCTGATAATTCAGGAGAGGTTTATGGAATTTTATGTTACTGACAAGTGCAATTCCATATTTAAAATATCATTAAAATCAACTATTTTAACAGCCAAAATACAAAGAAGCCTGGGAAAAGGACAAGACTATGATCCATATTATGCCAGACACACCTGAGATCACCCTAGCCAGGAGTAATGCTCTTAATTACAGCCAGGTATGTTTATTATTTGATTTTCTACATTTCAATAAAATTGTAAGCTGTGAATTTTAACATTCTAAGATGCTACTTACAAAGTTGAAGATTAAGTCACGTATTTTTGAAGTCTGAACTTATACAGGGCTTTCAACATTCTCTTCTTTCTATGGAGCATTTGAAAGTATTTAGACAATTTAAAAAAGATGCTTGTATATTTAGAAATGATTAATATAATGCACCATTGAGATAATACTATGTTGTAATGGAAGAGAGCCAAAGCCATATAAATTTTTTCTGAACTTTTACAAACACCCTTCTATGCTGTGTAAGTTGCAACCCAATGTTAGAGGCACTGGGCATGTACTGAAAGGCAGTACTTACAGCTGTATTTATAGCTAGGAGGAGAGGTAACAGAAAAAAAATCTCCTACTTCAGCAAGCAAATGACAGTTCAATATGTGTTTCTCTAATGACAAATGCCAGAGTATATAGTGTATGTGTGCCTTTGTGCTGTCTTTTCAGAAACTGTATAAAGAAGCCTGGGATGACCTGAAGATGAGTTATGATTTGAGAGCAGATGCAATCCCAATCAAGGCAGCCAAAGCTTCTAGAGAAATTGCTAGTGATGTAAGTGCAAAAAGGGGCATCTGGTTTTTCCACATGCTTTAAGGGTCTCATGGGTGAAGTGGTGATTGGTGGCCATCTTGGCCACAGTGACCATGAAGTAGAAGAGTTTAAAATCTTTGGTGATAGGAGGAAAACTGCCACCAAAATTTCAACCCTGGATATGGTGAGAGCAGACTTCAGGATGTGCAAGGTCCCCTGAGGAAAAGCTTTCGAAGGTGTTGGGGTCCATCAGTGGCTGGTTACCTTTTAAGTAGCACCACTTAAGAGCACAGGAAGAGGCAATTCCAAAATGTCAAGAAGGTGGGGCAGAAGGTTGGCTTGGTTGAGCAGGGATCTTCTTGTAGAGCTTGGGCAGAAAAGAAAAGTGTATGGCCGCTGGAAGTGAGGTCAGGCAACATGGGAGGACTACAGAGATGCTGTGTACTGTTGTAGGGAGAAAAATTGTGTTTCCAAAGCTCATTTAGAGTTGAAGCTAGCCAGTACTGTGGGGAACAATAAAAAGGGTTTTTTAAAATATGTTAACAGCAAAAGGAGGACCAGAGATAATGTTGGTCCATCACTTGATGAGGATGGTCACCTCACAAATAGGGACATAGACAAAGCAGAGACATTTAATGCCTTCTTTGTCTGTCTTCAACACTGATGTTGGGATCTGGGACCCCAGTTGCCTTGAGTTGGATGACCATAACTATGGTAATGATAAACTCCCAAACATGTGCAGGATTTGCTGCTCCAGCTGGATGCCATATAAGTCTATGGGGCCTGATGGGACTCACCTGAGGGTGCTCAGAGAGCTGGCTGATGTCATCACGAGGCCCCTCTCAATCATTTTTCAATGGCCTTGGGAATCTTGAGAGGTCCAAGTCTGGAAGGAATTTGGCACAAAGAGAGTGTTTGGGCACTGGAACAGGCTCCCCAGGGAATTGGTCATGACAGCAAGCCTGCTGGAGTTCAAGAAGTGTTTGGATAATGCTCTCAGAAATACGTTTTGATTTTTGGGTGGTCCTGCATGGTGCCAGGACTTGGACCTGATGATCCTTGTGGGTCCTTTCCAACTCAGGATATTCTATGACTCTGTGATTCTATTTCATTGTAACTGTCACTAATGATGATTTTTGCTCTTTACCAAGTATAAATACAAACTGGATCATGAGAAGCAGAAAGGACATTATGTTGGAGTTCCAAATGCAAAAGCGGATACAAGAATGCAGTTTGCCCTTGACATAGGAAAGGTGCAGAGTGAACTAGAATACAAGAAACACTTTGCCAAATGGAAGACACAGTGCCACCTGCCTGTAGATATGCTGTCTATCCAGTCAGCTAAACATGGCCAGGCCTTGGTCAGTGATATTGATTACCGTCATTACTTGCATCAATGGATCTGTCTTCCGGATCAGAATGATGTCATACATGCTAGGAAAGCCTACGATCTTCAAAGTGATGTGAGTTAACACAAAAACTTAGCCTTAAGTTATACTTATTACTGTATTATCTGTTCTTAGTCTGCTTCGGCTCTAACTGAAGTCAGTGGGAATTTTGGTGTTGCTATTTATTTAGAATGCACAGTGTATGCCGCTGTTATATACTGCCAAGTTTGAAGTGTGCTAAATTTAGCTATAGTGCTGATGTTTGAATTGCTGCTCTCCTTTTAACCAGTGGAAATACCATTATTGATAAATGTTACAGGATTGTACAGGGAGCTGTGGCTAACCGTAGGGACCTTATTTTGTTTTCCCAGGCAATTTACAAGTCTGATTTAGAATGGCTGCGGGGAATTGGATGGTTGCCAAATGATTCAATTGGAATAAATCATGTCAAATATGCTGGAGACCTCTTGAGTGAGGTAACAAAATAGTTTTCAGTACTAGGATTTTCTCAAGGATATCCGTAATTTTAAGTATTTTTAATGGTTAAATAAATCAGTATTTCATTTATTTTTATTCTAGAAAATACAACTGGAGTATTACCAGAGTATTCATCATATATGGAGAATTTTCTTTCCACGTAAACTTTGTTTTCTTCTCCATATATTCAGAATTGATGTGTTAACTGTAAAGTATTCCAGTGTGATCTGATTGTATTTTCATCTTCTCTCTTGTACAGAGAAAGTACCGTACAAAAGCCGAAACTCTTCCATTTACTCCGGTGGCGGACAGAGTTGATTATATCACAGCAAAGAATAGCGGGGAAATTCTTAGTGATGTAAGTTTGCTGGCAAGTTGTCAGGCTGTTAACCTGGTCTGTGTATCTACATGCTAGTATATTGTCTATAAAAATAAATTTTAAAAATAGCAAAAGAATTCTGGATCCAACTGTAGGAATCCTGTGAATGTATGACATAAAGATGAACCAAGATTCATCCCCATCACTCAAGAGGAAAGAAGCTCCTCAAGCAGCACAACTTCATTCCTAGGCATGAAAAAAGACACTGCTGGCTCTGCTAGTCCGTTCCTTGTCTCAGTCTTGTGGGATTGGACTAGATGATCTGTCCAGGTCCCTTCCAATCCCTGTCCATCCAGCCACACTAAAACAAGTTTTCATTTTTTTTCTGAGAAATTTTGTAATTTGTTGTATAGCTTCCTTTTAAAAAAAATATCAAGTTGGATGTATATTTAATGTATCATTTTTAATAGCCTTGAAAAATAATTTTTATACATAATTACCATTATTTTATGCAATGAAATAATGCTTTCCCAGTTTTGTGATGATGTTGTGAGGCACTCATTTCTTTCTCTGTTCCAGATAAAATACCACAAAGAGTGGAATGAGGCCAAGTCAAATTATACTCTGACAGATACACCACAGCTAGATATGGCTCGTGAGGCAGCCAGAATTCTTAATCAGGTACGTATTCTCTTCTTGATCGTCTGAGAGTTTCTGCTCACATTAATAATACTTCTGAGGAATTTAGAAAACTTGCCTTGTTAAGAACATCCTCAAGGAAGGATTCATTTCCCTTGCACTCTAACATAGGTTACATATATGCAGTATTGACTGTGACTGTAGTAGTTTCATATTCCTTCTCACTTCTGTTTTCCATAGAACTTATACAAGGAAAGCTGGGAGAAAGAAAAAGCCACTGGTTACCTCTTACCTCCTGACACTGTGCAGATCTGTCATGCCAAACACTCAACTGATGTCCAAAGTGAGGTAATATTATTATTATTATTTTTCATCGCAAGTGCCCGGAGCCATAGAAATGTTAAAGAACTTGCAAATTGAAAAAAAGAAATATAAAGCTTTGCATTAGCAATAACACACAGTAGACATTATATGACCCATGAAATTCACTGTCTTCTAAATAGTTCAGACATTTTTGATATTATGGTTTTTATGAGTATCAGTGCTGAGGGGTAAGATTCTCCCTTCCGCCTTTAGCTTCTCCACAAGCAGTCCTTTCAAAATCCACTATGTGGGCTTCTGTATTTTATAAATCTTAAAGAATTGAAGAAATATTATGATTGTAATACGTAGCTGTGATTTCACTTTTTGGCATATTATGGTGGCTTCCTCCTGGAAAAACTGTAAGATGATATGCACATTGCATTTTAATCTTTCGCATAGTCGGTGAAACTTACACGACAGCTAGTTAACTACTGAAAACACATTTTATCAAAAATTTGATGTAAATACCTTAAATAAAGACCAAACTCTTCAGACAGCCTTAAATACTGCGTTACAAAAATGTGAAAAAACTGAGGTTAAAAGCATTTTCTTAGCAAATGCTTTCTAGGAAGGCTTTCGTGTTGTGTTGAAAATACTCCTTACTGAAGGATGGTAGTATGTTAATGTAGAAGATTATATATTTTGACGTGGAAAGCCTATATAAAGTAACATTACTGTTTGTATTATAATATTTTTGTCTTATAATTATAATTGTTATTATAATTATGTATTATAATATTTTTTTAATAATATTTTTGTCATGTACTGACAACCTACGACTGCAATTGAGAACTCCCTGTCTTAATAACACAGTCTCATCTATTCTTTGTATTGCCAGAAACATAGCTGTTCTTGTGTTAAAAAAGAGTAGATATAATCAGCATTGATATTTACATTTTTCTTCCCTCTTCCATCAGCTTAAGTACAAAGCTGACTATGTCAAACAAAGAGGTCACTATGTTGGAGTTGCCAGTATGAGAGATGACCCGAAGCTGGTGTGGTTTGAGCATGCCGGCGAGATCCAAAATGACAGATTGTACAAATCAGATTATCACAAAACAAAGTCCAAAATACACATCCCTCCAGATATGGTGTCAGTTGTAGCAGCCAAGGAGTGTCAGACCTTGGTCAGTGATATTGACTACCGGCAATACCTGCATCAATGGACATGCCACCCTGACCAGAATGACTGTATTCAGGCAAGGAAGGCCTATGATCTGCAAAGTGATGTAAGTCATTTTATATGCATACCATATTCCACTTTGTTTGGTCTAAGGGCATTTTCCATATTATATAAGGCCATATTCAATAATTTATTTTCTTTTTTTGTAACTCTTTATAACGCAGAATATTTATAAATCTGATTTGGAATGGCTCCGTGGCTGTGGTTGGATTCCTCTGGATTCAGTAGAACATAAGAAAGTTAAGAATGCACAAGAACTGGTAAATAAGGTAAGATAAAATGTTTTAGCAGTTATATGGTTAGCTCTTCTTCCTCATGCAGTGTTTAAGAAAATATTTCATCTCTTTGCAGAGAGCATATACGAAAGAAGCCCTTGATAACTTTGCCAATTATACCAGTGTGGTTGACACTCCAGACATTGTCTTGGCAAAGATTAACTCCGTCAATCAGAGTGATGTATGTATTTTTTTTTTTCCTATAGAAACTGTTATATTATTAGAATCAGTAGGAGACTTATTTGCTTTTGCTAGACTGTACTTAGTTTAGTTGTACGTATGTATGTGTGAGCATGTGCATATGCATTCATCATTAATAGACTTTTTTTGGGGTAAATCATAGAATCATGGAATCATTCAGTTTGGAAAAGACTGCTAAAATCATTTAATGCAACACTTAACCTAGTACTAAAGTCCACCACTAAACCATGCTACTAGGTTCTAAATCTAAATAAGCTGTTCAGTAAAAATCTGTGTAAGTGAACAACACAATATTGCTATACAAAATATTTTTACATTTTTCTGTAGAAGAATATAGGTTGTCCCTTATTTATAGTTTATAAAGGTTTTCCTTATTGTAATTTAAAATTGAGACCTGTTCTTGGTGAACAGCAGCTAGTTGTACAATGCTATTGGAGTTCCCGGTGTGGCTACTAACCTGTAATTGCTGATCAGTATGCTTAATTTTACTAGAATACTGTACATATTTTGTGATGTGCCATGCTGATGACATTTGCCTGTGCACCATAATGGTTGGAATGTACTATACAGCATTGCTGAAGATATAACGTAAAATAAAATAAATGCCTACTTCTGATACATGGACTTGTTGGTATAATTTATTTCTACTGTGGAATTAACATCGCATTTCTTTTATTTTGCAGCTAAAATACAAAGAAACATTTAACCTTGAGAAAGGACAGTACATTGGGTCTGATGATACTCCCGCACTGAACCACGCCAGAGACATGTCCTTACTGTACAGTGAGGTAAGATTTGATAAATATCTAACTAAGGTTTAGTTAGTTTTGAAAACAACAGAATATAGACCAGAGTTCAGAATACTGTTGAATTTCTGTTTCTGTTATTTGTCTAGTAGGTGGCACTGGGAATGTCACTTAATCTTTGTTTATCTTTTTTTTTTTTCTGGTTTGGATGATTGGATTAAGGATAATTTCTTTACTCACTGAATTGTTCTTAAAGTGCTGCTATGGGGAGTTTGGAAGTAGTAGTAGTAGTAGTAGCTGCATTTGTATGACAAAAACTTTTTATAACTCCATTTAATAATATCTTCCTAGACTAGACATAAAATTTACATTTACCTTTTTATGAGAAGGTAAGTGCATGTGATTTACATTATCAAGCAGTTAGTTTTCAGTAGTCTCACTAATTTTAATTGGAAATGTCTATTTTTGAAAAATTTAAGTGACTAATTCATATGAGTTAGGGTTTTGTAATTTTGTCTCAATTTATTTAATATTTAACAAAATATGGTATATTAGAAAAATGGCATTGACACAGTTAATGCGCTTAAAATAAGAAAGAGTATTACTTGGAGATTTTTTATGATTTTGAATATGTATCTATAAAATTATCACTGTCAATTCCATACTACACTTTTAAACAAGAGTTCACATCTACATTTTGCATATTTTTATTACTCTTCTGGATGAGAAATGTTGAATGCCAGATCACCATTTAAAGAAAACAAATGTAATGAAGAAAACAGAGATCAGTTCAAATTTCTGCTCCAGTACTTTTCTGAGATGGAACACTGATTGCTTTACAACAATTATATCTTCTAAAGACACATTCTGCATTTACTTATTGGGGTAATTCATGGAATAAAGAACTATTCTATAAAAGTAGTCATATTCCATGTTAGTAAAAATAGCAGAATCAGGTCCCTGGGAAAATATAATGGATTTTTTTCAGAATTTGTATGTGTTTTGTTTGTCTAGAAACGTTATAAAAATGCTTGGGAAATCAGCAAGCCCATTGGGTATTCTTTGGATGAGAAATACATTCCACTTGTCGGAGCCAAGCATGCAAACTACATAAACAGCGAGGTTAGTGTGAAAATTCCATTATTCTATTCCTTCCTTTTTTTTTTTTTCCCTATATTTCATTTAAATGAACTCTAAAATTTCTACAAAAATATTTTGCAGCTTAAATATAAGGAAATATATGAGAAACTGAAAGGACATTACCTGGCTGGGAAGGAGATTGGTGATTTCCCCAGTGTCGTTCATTCACTAGCATTCCAGAAGATAAGGAGCGCGGTAAGGAGAGAATTAGTCTTGCTGTAATAACTTCAATTTTTCTTATTGTAATGTAAGTCTCATATTAAGCATAAATAGTGCCACACTTATTAACATCAGGAATAGTATTTTCAATATGCTTATGTTTCCTGAATGGTCTTTTGTATATGGTGAATAATTTAACTTGAAATGTTTTAAGAGATTAAGAAGGAATTTGTTTAAATATTAGACGTACTAGAATAGGAAAAAATAAGTTTTTTCTATTTCAATATCAGAACTTGAACAGCAAGAAATACTGCATGTCTTGGGATACTTTTGCCTTAGGAAAAAAAAAAAAAAAGTATTGAAATAGGAATTTAAGAACCGGGAAGGTAAATGTACTTTGGTGTTTTATTATTATCACCACTGTACTTATAACATCTCATGCAGGGCATAAAGTTAATGCCAAATATTCTGTCTTGAATAGGGAGATGTAAAAACATGTTTTTAACGTATGACTTTTTTATCTTGAGGTCTTGTTAATTTTCACACTCACTGATAAGTCTGCAATTGAAGAAGATTGTTCTTGTCCTTCTAGCACCTCATCAGAATAAATGGTGATTAATATCTAAGTTAAGATTTTGTCCTACTGAATCCCATGGGATTTTAGCCACTAAGTCCAGAAAGCATGTCTGAGATTATTCTATAACCTGTAGCCTACTGGATACAAAATTATACAGAAAAATACTGTATTCACTCTTCTCACCTTTTCCTTTTTAGTTGGCATATAGGAAGAATTATGAAGACACCAAAGCAAATGTCCATATTCCAAGTGACATGATGAATCATGTGCTAGCTAAGAAGTGCCAGTATATCCTCAGCGATCTTGAATACCGAACTTACTTCCATCAGTGGAATTGTTCACCTGAAGAAAATGATGTCATTCAAGCCAGAAGGGCCCAGGAAATTTTGAGTGATGTATGTATTTCACTTTTTGGTTTGACATTTTTGTAACCTTTCATGTCATTTTTGAGGTACTTCAATATAAAATGCTTTCATATATTTCTATAGTACTTAAACATGAAATTAATAACCATGTTCTTAGATTGCTTAGTGGCATAGTACCAAAGATTGCATTTTTGCAATTTTCTGTGGGACATTTTAATGGTCTGGTTACTTATCACTAACTTGTAAACTGGAAAAACTTAAAAAGTTAAGATTTGCAAAACCTTCCCAAAATTTACCGTTTTGACTGGTTGAGATTATGCAGAAAGCTGACTCTCTGGCACATGCAGAGAAGGTATGTGGATGTACCATGGTACAGGCAGAACGTTGCTGCGCTGCAGTGCTCACTATGTAATTTGCACAGGAGCCAGGACAGACTGAAGGACGGCGTACAGCCAGAAGCTTTTCCAGCCTCCCAGAAAGCTTCATCTTTTGGGATTGTATCAGTGTCCGGCACACTGTGACTAAGCGACAGGCACACTGAACCACAATACTTGAATTCCATATTACATAGTCAGCAATATCTCAACTCAGGCCAAAAAACTTTCCTAATAAAATTTAATGATGTTTTAATTGCCTAGCTTATTAGTACGATGTAATTTGACTTACTTTCCCTTGCAAATGCTGTGGGTAAAAATCATTCAGGCAAACCGTGAGATGGGCTAGTATTGTCTGCTCACATTTAAACTTCCAAATAGATTATGATTACCGAATGGGCCTGCATTATCGTGCATCAACTTTGTACAAGTGGCAAACGCTGAATATAGAGAAGAAATAATAATGCTTTATTCAAGCAGAGAGCAGATTTCTTCCTAATTGATTAGGTGTCTTTTTTTTTCCATGTAGGTGGTGTATAAAGATGACTTAAATTGGCTGAAGGGACTTGGATGCTACGTCTGGGATACTCCACAAATCCTGCATGCTAAAAAATCGTATGACCTCCAGAGCCAAGTAAGCAAGTTTTCCTCAAAGAAGTAAATATATATGATAATATATCATATATTTTTCCATTTATGATTCACTGTGACTAACACCTGTCCTAGTCCAAAGCAGAATGAAGTAATTCCTACTAAATCAGAAATATTTTTTCTAATTATTATAACACAGTCTTGCAGTTTAGTTTGTGAAAGCATGATAATTTTTATTATTGAAGGAGCAGGAAAACTAGGAGAATGGAAGAACTGCAGAGCTGTGTTTTTTTAAGAGTGAGAAGATACTTTGCCTTTCTGTGTACAGGTCTGTCACAAGACAGCTCAGTTAGGGTATTTATGCTGGGAGAATAGTCTGTTGCCTTGCTGATTGTTTTCTTAGCCTACTATGTGCTGTACAATGATACACAATTTTCATTATTAGTTCATAATTGCTGTATTTCTATATAGAGGTATTTCTTCTACATGGCTTGTCACTTTTAAAGGCAGTTATAATAGGACTGTAATCCTGGGTTTCAGTTGTCCAGAACTGATTTTAAAGGAGGCTGTCAGGGAATTTAGACATTTTCAACATTATTTTTTTTTTTCTGTTTCCTCAGATAAAATACACAGCTGCAGGAAAAGAAAATTTCCAGAACTTTGGTGTTGTTACTGATACACCAGTCTACGTGACTGCAGTGCAAAGTGGTATAAATGCCAGTGATGTGAGTCTCCCACTTTGTCTGCTGAGGCTTTTCCTCTTGCTCCTTCTGAGAACTGAAACAAGTTCACTAAATGTATCTTCCTACCTTTCTGTAGGTGAAATACAAAGAAGATTACCATAAAACTAAGGACAAGTATACAACTGTGACTGAAACAGTGGATTCTGAAAGAGTTCAAAATTTGAAACATCTTTTTAGCAATGTAAGTGTTTCTACATATTTTTTTTTCTCTTGAGGTGCTACTCTGTGGAATTTTGTTTTATTTTGCTTGTTCACTCTGGTTGAAGATAAGCTTCCAAAGTCAGTGAAAGCCCTCTGCATTGGCTGAGTATGGGGAAGACAACTGCATTTCAGGCAGAGGGCATATTTCCTATCTGTAGTTCAGGTTTTGTCAAAATACCTCCATTAATAAATGGATTCCCTGAAGAAAACTGCTCCTGAACCAAATAAAGTTGTTTTATGACAATGGACAAGACTAGCTGGAAAGTGTTTTGTCAACTTTTATGTCTGCTATCAAGATTAAACTACCATACTAGTTTATTTCATGTTAAGTAATAGTTAAGATGTATAAGTAAAACAGAAGGGCTATAGGTTTTTACTGGACATCGGTTATTTCTCATAAGTTTTCTACTCACAGATACCTTCTATTTCCCCACAGAATCTTTACAAGGAAGCCTGGGACAAAGTGAAAGCTACTAGCTATATAATGCCCTCTGATGCTGTATCCTTAGCACGTGCAAAAGAACTGAAGCATAATGCTAGTTATGTAAGTGAATAAAATCCTTTGATTTTTTAATCAGCTCATCAATTCTAGCAATTAAATCTTTCTTGTCTTGTACATGCGGTAGTTATCAAAGCTTTTAAAAATTATGTTTGAATCACAGAATCTTCTATTTCCAGTTTAGATATATCTGTAGATAATCACTGTTATGTGATGATAATTTTGGTAACAGGTAGTCCTTTGCTGATTCTTTTCATTGAAATAAAAGTTGCGTTTTACAGTAATAGAAACAACTTGAAGATTCCCGATTTGCTCTTTTTTATACTAAATTGCACAAGCATTCAGGTCAGAAAAACACCAAATGTTATATATGTCTTTAAATTATGCTTTACTGAGTATAAAAGAACATAATCTGACCCTTTGCTGAACAGTGGCTAATGAGAGTTCACTGTCTTCATGGATATCTTTAAAAGATAGAGCGGGAACAATAAATAAATTATTTATTCCATCTATTTATTTAGAAGTCTTCTAGACAGATGTCATTACTTTCACAATGAGAATTACAATGTGCTTTCTTTGCAGCTGAAAATGAAATAGAAAACCAAGATCCTGCTTCAAATACTTCATTTTCTTTTCAGACTCAACTAAATAATTTGCTTACTACTGAATTTGGTTCCAAGAATATAGTTGTCTCATTGGAGTCTGTTGTCTTTCTTTGCATCTTCCTAGGTAAAATACCGAGAAGAATATGACAGGTTTAAAGCACTGTACACAATACCCAGAGGTGTTGAGGATGATCCCAATACAGCAAGGTGTCTAAGAGTTGGAAAACTTAATATTGATGTAAGTGTTGTATTCTGACATGTATTTTTCTGATAAAACTGTACTTATCTCAGAAGAGGCTACTCAGAGAATCCACGTAGATGTCACATTTCAATACGCATTTGGCAATGTTCAGTATTTGCTAAATACAAAAATACACCTACAAATGTCTTTTCAAGCTTCTGTGTCAACCATTAATTTGTCTGCAATCCTAAACCTTCAGTACAATCTATGTTTATGTATAAAACAGGGCACCACCTAGTCTACCTCCTTCTAACACAAGTGCAATGAAAATTTGACAAATCATATTTTATCACTTGTGTTAATTGCTATGATAAGCTGGAAGGTTCCTTACCTGCAAATTTTTAAAGCAGGCAAGATAGAAATTTCAGTCATAGCCAAAGTGATTGCTTTCCAACTAACATTTCATGAAAATATCACTAACTTTGCTTCAAATTTATCATCAGTTAATGTTTCCGGCTATTTATCAGAATTATTAATGTACTGTTTTGACTCTCTGCAGCGTCTGTACAAGGAAACCTATGAAAAGAATAAAGCCAAAGTCCACATTATTCCAGACATGGTAGACATAATTTCTGCTAGGGATGCACAGAAGAAAATCAGTGAAATTGATTACCGCACACATCTCCATGAATGGATCTGCCTACCAGATCTTCAAATCAATGCCCATGTTCGAAAAGTAACTGATCAACTCAGTGATGTAAGTTCACAAATAATTTGTTTGTAGATCACTTTTTAAAAAGATTCTTGTGTTTGTGCCCTGTTAGCAGGAAAGATTTTGCAAAGACATAGTTGGAGCACTCTGAGGTTACACTTGTACCTGTTGTGTAATGCACCACTGAACAGCATCTGTATCATGTTTCTGTGATACTTGGCCATTGGTCTATGATTGAGATGAGACTAAGCACACATACTTTCAGTGTTATCAGTATAGGCATTTGGGCCATAACTTCACAGTTCTACCAGTTCAGCCATCTTTGTCTGTAAAATATCCTTTCTGATGTGGTTGCAATAAGGTGTGGCAACTTTGGAAATTTGAGAGAGAAAATCCCAATGACGCAAAGCTTCCACATGCTTGCCTTGCTTAGTTCAGTCCAGGAGGAGGTCAGTGATCTGTCAATAAAGCCTTGCTCAGTAGAATATGCAAATAATTTTTTTTTTTAATTACTATATATATATATTTTAATTTATTGGCCAAAATGAAGCACTGAAGAAAAATGCATTCAATTCAAAAAAGGAGTTTTTTTTTTATTATTATTATTTTTTTATTTTCTCAAAACAAAATTTGTCGAAATACCAGAAACCTTACTTGCCAGCACTTTACAATTGTGTTTCAGGCTGATGTAGCAGTAAGGGATTAGACCACAGTGGAAGTCTTACAGATTGCTTCTTTGCTCTCATATCTTAGGTGGTATACAAGGATGATCTTAACTGGCTGAAAGGCATTGGCTGCTTCGTTTGGGACACTCCTGAGATTCTCCATGCCAAACATGCCTACGACCTTCGCAGTGATGTGAGTTTGAACTGGATACATTGGTTCTATTTCTTACTATTTTTCAAACCATTATATTAAAAGGATGGAGAAGTTTTTTTTCTAGTACAGATATGGTCTGGAAAATATTATATATCCTTCTCTACTGGAGTATTCGTTTATGGCTAATCACTAGAGGGGATTCCCCAGGGCTCCATATATGAAGGATATAAAACTATTAGAGAGCATCCAAATGAGGGCTACAAAGATGGTTATGCTTCTAGAGCACAAGATGAATGAGGAATGGTTGAGGTCACTTGATTTGTTCTGCCTAGACAAGAGGATACGGAGGTACTCAGGTGCCATGCTCATTTATTTAGCCATAATTTCAATATACTTTTCTGCTTAAATGCAGGTTCACTAGTATAATAAGTAATAAAATAAATAGTAACTAGTAACATAGTAATGTAATAAATTCAATTAATAATGACTAGTTTTACTAATTAGAGCTCTTGAATTTCTCTCTGCAGATTAAGTACAAATCTAAGGCAGAAAAGATGAAGAATGACTACACTGTGGTCATGGATACTCCGGTCTATGTCCAGAATGTCCTCAGTGGCTTGAATTTAAGTGAAGTAAGTGTTTCATCTCCAATATTGCATATGCCATTCCCTCACAAATTCTAGAAGTGTGACTTTTAATATGTTTAAGCATTTAATTATTTCATTGCTGGTTATCTGCACCTCATTGCCTATGCCTTTATTATAATATCACTAAATATCTAATCACTAGAACACAATCATTAAAATGATTAATTTCCTGAATCAAAAAAATCATCCATTTTTAGGAGATATTTCCATGTGTTTGCAAACAATACTTACTATGACAATATATATAATCACTCTCCTCTAATTACTTTTTCTCAGGCTGTCTATCGTGGTGAATATAAGCATAATGTCAAAGGCAAAATGATTCCTACTGATAAAACAGTAGATTTAGAGCGGGCGTATCATGCCAACAAAATACAGAGTGAAGTAAGTATAAACATCGTGTTGTTTTTTTTTTTTTTTTTTTAACAGGATGCTAAAAACAATGGCCATATTTTTCTCCTGTGTTTCCAATGCATGTTCGTATTTCCTCTTGATTTTCTTTTTTTGCAAGTCCACAATGTTCTCTAATATTCAAAACACAAATTCTTTAAAAGTTGGTCTTTAGCTCTTCAGATAAAGAAGCTGGATTTCACTGCTCTAAAATTAAAGTGGGAAAATGTCCTTATTTAATCTGCAAGTATGCATTGTAATACAGCTATGTGGAAAATCTTTTGCCAGTTGTATATTAGAGATTTCCTGTTTAGCTATCGAATACTCTCAAATATTGCACACAGTTGTCTCAAACACCTTTTCTCTCTCTCTTTCTCCCCACCACCTTACAGAATTTGTATCGCTGGGCTGGTGTGAATGCTCTACCTACTGGATACAGCCTTCCTACAGATACCCCCAGCTTTCAGCATGCTAAACATGTCCAATACATCGGCAGTGATGTAAGTAATGTACTGAGTCCTACAGCATGAGTCTCAAGGGAATATTTGATGCCAATTTTCTAGGACTAAACAATTATTGGGGCAGTCATTTGTAAATATGAGTGTGTTTGTCAGAGAGCCGCAAGAGTTCCATATGCATGCCTGAGACAGGAGCTGATGGTGACCATGACCATGTCTTACTAGTGCACTCAGGCCCCAGCACTGATACTGTTTACCTTAACAGAATTTAAATGTTACTGAAATTTATAACTATCTGAAGCAATTACTATCAAAATTAAATTTTCCTTAGGGAGATACGGATGCCTTATTAGGTGCAAGAAAAATTTAAAATGTTATTAAATTTGGGCTACATTATAGAGGTAGGAATACTGATGATGCCTAGTGTATTTAGCTCTGATGTAGCTAATACTCATTTGAAAATCTCCAAAAATCTGTTTCTAAAAATCTGCTTAAATTGCTGTCAGAACTGCAGTGTAAGTAAAAGCACAAGCAAATTTAGTTTCTATATGCTTTTGTTCGATCTAAAAAGTTTTTTTTTTTTTTTTCCTCCACTTCGTAGCTGAAATATAAAGAAGCCTATGAACATATGAAAGCTAAAGGCTATACTCTGGGCCCTAAAGATGTTGGGTTTGAAAATGTGAAGAAAGTGAATCAAGTCATTAATGAGGTATGGGAAAGATTTTTTATTTGTTTTAATTTGTATTTGTAGTGAGGAATATGAAGACACATTGATTGGGAAGACTGTAGGATTCCTGTTCATTGAGGCTTTTGAGAACAGGTTAGACAAATATCCATCGAGAAAGGCAAGGGATCATTGGTTCACCCTTCAAGTTGGGCATGGCTTTTTAAAGTTCTTTGTAACTCTGACTTTATATAGTCCTGTACAACTGTTACTATCATATGAAATCACTTACAGCCTAATTTTATTAACCATTCTGCTGCTATTTGATTAAAGATGCACAGAAATTATTGTGTCTTTATGATGTTGAGTCTGTATAGTTTTATATATATGTACTCACTTCTTTGATCATTGACTTTAATAGGATGAAAATTAAATATACGTATTTACATATTTGTAGAATATATGGAGTCTTAGATTCTCCATATATTAGAGATGCTGCTATCAAATGTGGAAAATCTTTGCCTAGTTAGAAGATAGTATGTTTGCTCCCATTATTCCAGTAGTTCCGCAATACATAGCAAAACAGCTGGCCTGAAAAGACAAATATTTACATTCTGCCAAACTTCTTGCCATTTTAAGTTTTTAACGTGTAGAATCCTGTCTCCTTTGATACAGAGGCTGTATCGGGCAACATACCACAAGAACAAGGACAAGATTCATACCACTCCAGACACACCAGAAATCCGTCAAGTCAAAGCAACACAGGAAGCTGTCAGTGATGTATGTGTCTTTCTAACAGAGAAACAGAAGGGATTTGGAATGCTCATGATCAAACGTGTGAAATGCTATTTTTACTTTGTCTTTCAGTTGATCTACAAGTCAGATTTCTTCAGGATGCAGGGACACTTGATTTCCTTGCCATATACTCCCCAGGTGTTGCACTGCCGCTATGTTGGAGACATCACAAGTGATGTAAGCAAATTCTATTAAGATACCTGGTATTTGAATGCAGCAGGCCTAATACTTTTATAGTGAAAGTGGAATTTGGCTTATCACCTGCATTCTATTAAGATAAATGCTTTTTATCTGTGTTTAAAGACCGATTAATGAACATATCCCAAACATTAACATTCAGTTTTTCTTTTTCTAATTGCCTGATAGATTAAATACAAAGAGGATCTGAACTGGTTGAAGGGCTTAGGTTGCTTCCTATATGACACTCCTGATATGGTCCGTGCTCGTCAGCTGCGTAAGCTTTGGGTAAGATTTTTCTTCTGAAAAACGTATCTAACAACAATAGACTTATTGAAGTCTGCTATGTACTGCCAAGAAATACAATGCATGACAATGAGTAAAGACTTGTGACAACATGTCATGCTATGCATCTAGTCCTTTGTTTCAAAGCATTGTTATGTTATGCTGTAAAATTTTCTTTGCTACCAAGAATGAAAGCTTCCTAAGTGATATGGCCTTTATTTTTCAGTCTAACTACATATACACTGATACAGCAAAGAAGATGCGGGATAAATACAGCGTGGTATTGGATACTCCTGGATACAGGACAGTTCAGGAACTAAAAACCCATTTGAGTGAAGTAGGTTCTATATTATTTTTGTCCATCTTTGGTAGCTATAATTACGTAAAACTCAGATCTTCTCACTGTTTTCTCATAAATATGTGTGATACTATAATTGCAAAGCTGTGATTATTCAGCTGCTAGATGGATATGCGTAGCATAAGAAATAATTGTCACTCCTGTCTTTTTCTAGCTTGTTTACAGATCTGCAGGCAAGGAGCTGAAGACAAAATACACTTCCATCCTTGATACACCTGACTTCTTAAGAGCCAAACAAGGACAAAAAATACAGAGCCAGGTGAAAAAATTGTACTGTTAGAAAACAATCAGGAGATCCCTCTTAATATTCTCTTAGAGTACAGCAAAATCTTTCCAGGTCATTTCAAAGCAATATCAAATTCCTAGAAATCACTTCTAAAAATAGCCATTGTCCATTTTCAAGTGTCTATGAATTTTCATGTTGGCCATGTCTGGACATGTCCAGCTTTGTCCATCTGAAACAAATCATTGAACTGTGCTACAGTTGTGTTCAAATTCTCTGAAACTCTGACATTGTCAGAGGAATAAATCCTTTTATCCATCTGCCATCTACTCATCATCATTTCTTTATTCATATAGCACTTTAATACCTGAACTTCTAGTTAAAAGTGATGTTACCCACCAGAGAAAAACAGATTCTTGGGATGCTTTTATCTAAAGCTAGGTGTGGATGTAGGGCAGAGAGGTCATTAATGTCATAAGCATTTGACTTCTGGGTTTGTAAGCATGCTACTGGCATTTACAGAACATTGGTAGGATTAGAAGATAAAGATGAACTGAGATAATATGGAATATGAAAGGGCACAGTATTTTCTCCTGGGGCAAATTGCGTGGGTATGCGTTGTGAACTTACAATAATCTTTCAAGGTAAAACTTACTTGAAAAGTATTTTTTTCTTCTTCTTTTTGTCTTGCTGCAGTACTTGTATGTGGAGCTTGCCACAAAAGAGAGACCTCACCACCATGCTGACGGTCAGACTCCAGCCTTCACACATGCTAGGCATGTAAAGGACATGGTCAGTGAGGTAAGGTATTTGGGCTTTTGTTTGGTACCACTATGCTGAACTGTTTCAAAGTTTTGTTTCTAATGTTAGTGACAGGTCCATGGCTCAAAACTCTTTACCCTTTATTTGGTGTTGTGTCTCATACATAAGTTCCACATTTCCTTTATAAATTGGGGTAAATGAGTATACATTTTTTTACATTTAAGTATTTTATAAGACACCTGCTTCTATAAACTTGTTTGCAGAATATATGATGGATTGGCTGCAAGACCTGGAACACCTTGAAAGAGCTGAAGAGCTGAGCTTGTTTCCCAGTGTTTTGACAGAAGAGCTTTGCAAGAATGACTTTGTGCGCTCAGTGTAGCACCTCCAGGTGTTAACATTATGCCAGTTTAGCAAAAGACTAAAGAAGTAACTTCTCCCTTTTGCTGTCTCTCGTAGACAAAGTATAAAACCCAGTATGAGAAGATGAAGGACAAATACACACCTGTCCCTGACACACCAGTCTTAATCAGAGCCAAGAGAGCGTACCTGAATGCCAGTGATGTATGTAGTCCATAAACACTTTCTCTGCTGCTTTTTCTTGTTTTCTTCACAAAAGAGCAAAAAAAAGGATCAATGGCAAACAAGCATGTAAAGCCTGGAGTATCTCAGTGTGGCTAATAAACTGTCATTGCTTTTCTGTTTATATTTACGTTTGATAATACAGAGATTAAGTTTTCACTTGATGTCACTGTAATGCTTTCTTTCATTTATTATAATTTATAATTATAATTAATTTTCCCTTGCACTGAAGTGCTGACTTAAAGGAAAAAGTGGATTTAAAATAAGTTGCGTATACATGAAATTGCCAAATAGTGCAGACTAGAGTGAAATGATTGATGCTGGAGCCAGGATAGAATACCTTTTATCAGATATTTTCATCTCAGTTTGGTTTTAGGAGTTGACTTGCATGTCACTGAGAACTTGCAATTTTTTTAATTTAGAAGTAAATTAGAGAGAAAAATTGGGGCAGTGGGGAGAGAGGAAAAAAGAGCTGCTGCACATAAGAGCTGCTGCACAAAGATGCTTTCCTTCAAGTTTGTAATAGTGATTTGTGATTTAAGGCAGTGGCTAAGAGTGACTCATTAGTGAGATCTTTCCTATTTTAGATTGCACATTGCCCAGCTACCCTGGGAAATCCTGAAAGGAAATGTGCTAAGGTTGATGTTTTGGTAGTGATTTTTCATACCGCTCTTTAAGGAGTGACTTTTAAGTGACTGAAAAGAGCACCCCTGTTCTTTTGCACATCCAAATTTCTTCTCTGAGAAAATCTTTCTCCTATGACCAGAATGATCTTCCTGCTTTCTTCTAGACCAGGACAAGGAAGAAGGGATGAGTAGTTTTTTTTCATGATTCAGTTCTCTTCAGCTTCTCAAAATTCCTTAGGACTTACATTAGGGTATTGGGAAGCAACAGATTCCTTTATGTCATTCCTCAGATATAGCATATTTAATTAAAATGATTCCTGACAGATAAATACAATATTATTTTTCTTACCAGTTGCGCTACAAAGAAACCTTTGAGAATACAAAGGGGAAATACCATACAGTGAAAGATGCTTTGGATATTGTCTATCATCGGAAAGTCACTGATGATATTAGCAGTGTACGTATATAAGGTTTTCATTCCTAATTAATGTTTGTCATTTAATAACCTAAAATGCTGTTTATGTTATTGCTCTTTTTGACTGTGTCAAATAATTACAAAAATATGATCAGCACTATTAACATTAATTTATTTCCTTCTTTGAAAGATAAAAGTCACTTGCTTGCCTTTGCCCTGAAAAAGGTGAATGCAAGTAAATCTTATTTATACTGTTTTAGTTCTGATGTTTTTGAAAAAATAAAATAAAATCTTAAAATTGCATGGGATGGAGTGTTCTGTTCTCAAATTCTTTTCATTCTCCAATTTTCTTTGAAGGTGAAATATAAGGAAAACTATATGAGCCAGCTGGGAATCTGGAGATCGATCCCAGACCGACCAGAACATTTCCATCATCGCGCAGTCACAGATGCTATTAGTGATGTGAGTTCAAATAGTTCCTAGATGTGAGAGGTTGAAACTTTATTTGTAGGTTTCCAAAATGAAAAACAAGTCTTATTACTTGAGAAAGTGAAGGCAGCTTTTACTTCTTTTCTAAAGGTTAAATACAAGGAAGACTTATCATGGCTCAGAGGCATTGGCTGTTATGCGTGGGATACTCCAGATTTTGCTCTGGCGGAAAAGAATAAAGTGCTCTACAGTGGGGTAAGTAAAACAGTTTGAATTTTTGCTAAATATTTTTTGATGTTTGCTTATATTGTAGCTAATTTTTTCTCAGGAGTATCCAGTTGACGTAGACATTGATATGAATCTGCTGTGACAGAACTGAAGATATAACATCTAAAATTTCAGTTCTTACTAAAAAAGAGAGGCAAAGCAATCTTTTACTTACCCTCTCTTTTCCTTATAAAGATATCTGCTCCAAAGTAATTTTCCTAGTGATTCTAAGTTTAGCTTTAAAACTATGAACATTTAAATCTTCCATTGTTTTCTCCATGTGACAGCTCCATGCTGTAAGCTAATATTTATTTCTGTTTACCATTTATTACTATTTACTATTTATTTACAGCTATTTTGCCCTAAAATATTTTTTGCTTGTAGTTAAGGTAAACACACATGCAATAATTCTACCAAATTTTTGCTGCCAATAGTTTCTAAAATGATAGGTTTTCATTGCCTTACTGAACTTTGAATTAACTTGGGAATGTATTGTTTTTTGGTGTTTGTTTTTTCTCCAGTGTAAGTACAAGGAGATATTTGAAAAGACTAAGTCTCATTTTAAGTATGTAGCTGACTCTCCAATTAACAAGCATTTTAAACATGCAACTCAGTTGATGGATGGGGTAAGTGAGAAAGATTTCTTTAGAGTCTCATACGGTAGTAACAAGTTTGTGTGTTAATAAATAGTCAAAGGTTCATCATCCTTGTGATATTGTAAATACATAAAAATAGATTCAGAACTAAAGGTGATTTAAGGTCAGACTAAAATCAAGAAATATAAGGTTGTACCTGTGATATGCCTGAGTATTAGCACAGAGCAGGTTTACAGTGACTAAGAAGTGAAATCTGGGCCCCTGTTCCTTTTTTGAAATTGCTGAAAGAGACATTGCTTACTTGTCAGTGAATGCATTACGTTATTATGTGTTCTAGGTAAAAGAAAAACTGGTTCATCACAGATACCATTCCAGTACCATTGCTATAATTTGATACTAAATTTGATAAGCGATGAGCCAGAACTTGTTGTGGAACATTGTTAATATTCAGTCTTGTTATGATTTGGCAGAGTAAATAAAGAAAAAAATAATATGATAAGAATAGATGAGAAAAAGTGGGGTCCCATACATTGAAATGAACTTGCCTAAATGTCTTCTGTTATGAATGATGTTTTTGAGATGAAGGATTATAGCTTTCACCTGCAAAAAGTCTGATGATAATATTCTATTTTACCCTTGCATTTCCTTGTGCTCTCTTTGTACTCAGATCAAGAGTTTAGCTGCATATAGAGTTGCTTCAGCAGTTCTTTTTCATGAATAAAGTAGGTTATAAAATGGTTTATTGAAGAGGAATAGGATGTATTCCTTCAGGAATAGGATGTATTCCTTCAGGATGTATTCCTTCAGGAATAGGATGTAAGTGTCCTTAAATTGTAAATTAGGCCTCCCAGTGGAAATATAGAAATGTATAAGTTATCTGGACATATCTGTTTTTTTCCCTGTTTGTTCTTTTTTTGTTCTTTTTTTTTTTTAATATGTTTTTCTATTTTGGACATGAACTTCAATCCCAGCCTTGAAGTATTTCATATAAAGAGGTTTAAATGGTTAGAACTGTGATCTCAGGATCTCTTTGTGTCTTCACTCTCTTCTTTTAATTTGTTATGATGTATTATGCTATTCTGAGCAGAAATTATATAAGGCTGCCTATGAGAAGCTCAAAGATAGGTACAGCGTTATTGTGGATGATCCTAGGAATCTCCTGGCCAAGTGGGGGACTACATTGAGCAGTCAGGTACTGTAGGAGCACTTGCCAGTGCTGCCAGAAAGTGCCTGGTTCACTCACAGCTACTCTGTCTGTGTGAAATGTCTACAGCTGGCAGTATCAGAGGTTTCACCTGTGATATTGTGATGTTTTAGTTCAGATCAGACAGTCTTTGTTTTGCCACCCAAAAAGAGTTATTACTTTTTGAGTGAGCTAATCTCTGCTGTATGTACTTTCATATATTGTGCATCAATTGACATCATCTTCCATTAATTTCTGATCCAAGGCCTGTTGAAGTCATTGGAGAGGTTTTAAAAAAATGCATGTTGTACCATGCATTTATTTATTAGCTCTTTCAATGACTTTGACAAATATTATCTTCTTACTCATTTCTACATGAAGCAGCAGCAGCATATGTGATCTTTGAGTGCCCTTGCCTGTATCTATAATTTACTGTTATCTCTGCAAAAACATTTTTTGTAATTTTCTCAATAAGGTAATAATAAAATCTTTCAGTACGTACCCTTGACATTTTTAATTATATTGATGTAAATTGTATGCACATGTGAATGAATACATATAGTACTTTGCCTAAATCTCTCCACTCTCAAAGTGTCTGGGATCTAGAGCTGTGTTATTGTTTGTTTATGGTGTTCACAAGTCTCTTTTGTACTTCGTTGCCATTTGCATGCACAGAAAAAATATAAATCCTTTGCCAAGATGCTCCTGCAACATGGATGTAATGAAATTCTGAGGCCAGATATGCTGACAGCTCTCTACAACACATACTTATGGAGCCAGGTAATATGAAGAACTGCTGCTGTAGGAGACATTATACAATTTAGTTGCTTGGACTTTTAATATTTAATGCTTGTGAGTTCTCTTAAGTATCCACAGATATCAGACTCCAAAGTTTTCTCCATGTGCTTAATGCTATGATAAAATAGTTTTGAGAACAGACTATCTGAAAAAATATTTTCTGTGAGTTGAGCTTCAGCCGGCTTAGGCTGATCTTGCCTCAATTTCCTCCTTTCATTACAAGTAATTCATATGTATCCTTCCATGTAGTAATTCCCATAATTACATAAAGAGCATTTTTCACATTTTTTAACATCTTAAGATACTGTATATTAGCTGTTCCTCATATTTTCCAAACATAACTCTCATTCTGCCACCATTTCTCGGACTGACCATCTCCATAACATAAATTCCTTAATTCAGTAGGATTATGATGAAGTAATTTGGTGAGTAGATTACAACATTTATCTACCACTCTGCTTGAGAACGGTGACACACTGTGCCTAGATACAGAAGGGAGTTATGTCTCACTTCTAAGTGACCTTGGAAGCGATGTAGGAAGAGTACTGTGCACAAGTCTGCACTCAAAGTCATGTTTCCATCCGTTTCTTGCTCTACTTTCTGCTTTTAAGCAAGCTTCGCAAAACAGTCCTCCTACCGTCATCACATAATAGAGTTTATAAGCAAAGATAATCTCTCCTGCCAGTTTGGAGTGCTGTTATGTAGAGATTATGATTCATCTATTGGTTCATACAGAAAAAAGAGCCTAATGTATTAGCATTTCTGATGATATAAAAGAAGACCTGTAAATGATATTGTGGAAAGTTAAATTTCTGTAGTTCACTTACATTTCATCTGGATTCCTGCATATATGTTTTGCTTGTACCAGTTGGGTAAAAATGTGATTGATTAGCTGATACATGCTTATATCTGCTCTGAAATCAGATCTGCTAAGCAGTATCCTTACCTTACTCCTTTCAGTGACAAAAATGATTCCTGACTGGGGCAGGTAAAACTGGCATATAACATAAATTGTACGCTGGAAATGCAACCACAGAAACCAATTACATGAGAGTGAGGGAGGTGTCACGATAAGCACAGTTAATAAAGTCTGATAGTATTATGGAACTGAAGATCATTACTAGACATTTTTATTCAATTGATTGGTAGATTTCTGTTTATTACCTCATTAAAAACTCCTTGCAGGTAAGTTTGAGTATGTTTGAAGCAAAAAACAAAAAGCACTAACCTGTATGTTCCTCTGAATTGACGTTGTGTTTTGATTTGTTGTTTGTATATATATATATTCTATATTTTGTCTGTCTCAGTCTTGTTTAAAAGCATGGTTTTATTTTCTGATGCAAGATAGAGGATGAAAGTTTTAAAAAATGTATTCTAACCTTTTCCACCTGCCTTGAGGCTATCTACAAAGAATTACTATTATCGGTGTACAGTCTGTTCTCACTGAATTCTCTGAAAACCAGGTTGAGTCCTCAGTAGGACAAGATGAACTTTAAGGAAGAAATTATCAAATTCTGCTATTGATGCCTTTAAAATAGCCTGGCATTATAATTATTCAGTGAATGCTTTTATCTTCTGTTGTATAAGATGTCTTACATTTATCTTTATTCAAATTAATATTTGAAAATGACATCTTGTCCTGTTATAAATTCAAAAAGTCACCATTCTGCTGAGATTGGTTTCTTTAACTCAATTATGGAGATGTAAGATGGAAACAAAGTTTTTAGACCCAATGAAATAAATGTAAAATTAATCTTGCAAATAGGCAGCCTCTAAGGCAAATAAGGGGTTTGCAAAATTTGGTTTATTGTGCATGTTCAGCTTTCACTGGCTTTGGTGGGAGGATTTTACAACTTTGTGGATGAATGTAAAACTTTATCTCCTGAAGATGTTTTGTCTTGGTTTGGGTGGATAACGTATTCTCTTTGCCAATCACCAGGTTGAGTATAAAAAAGACTATGAAAAGAAGAAAGATAAGTACACTACAGTTGTTGATACTCCAGAGCACTTAAGGACTACAAAAGTCAACAAACAGATTAGCGATGTAAGTGTGGCCGGTCCCTTACAAGCATAATTCCTTCTCTGAATTCTGACCTTCAAAAATAATAAAACTATAGCATTTTCAGTAGTCAGTTAAAAAATGTATCTTACCTTGATTTTTTTCCATTGACGCCAAGACTGGAGAAATAATCTGACCTTTAATTTGTATCTTCAGATTATCTACAAGTTGGAATATAACAAAGCGAAGCCTAAGGGCTATACTACAATTCATGATACACCTATGTTACTGCACGTGCGCAAGGTCAAGGACAGAATAAGTGATGTAAGTAAATCATCCTTGTCTGTAATATCAAAAACACACATAATTAACTTTTTGCTGTGATAAGTAATATTTTTAACGTGTTTGCAAACCTGTCATAAAAAGCTTCTTGTTAGAGTGAACTTATTTTGTTTGCATTGTACTTGGGAATTCTGCATCTGTGTTTTCTTTCACTATGGGTTAGTGACTTTCGTGCAGCCTTGAATTAGGTACGTCATCCATTACTGTGTTTGTTTATTTCTGCTACGGACATTGTGAATATGTAAAGTAAATATTCTGACCTACCATAAGTATGTGTTTCAGCCTTCCATTACTTCCATTTTAGTGATATAAGTTCTTTTTCTTCTGTCAAGATTTTATCTTTACAGAGGCAATTACTACTATTATGGTTTTAATATTTTGCTGCTTTTCTTGTTGACCGTAGCTTTTGTGTTATCTTTGTAATTTTTTTTTTTTTTTTTTTTAATGTTTGTCTTTCTTTAGCTGAAATACAAAGAAGTGTACGAGAGGAATAAATCTCACTGCAATGTTGTGGCAGATTCTGTTCATATTAAGACTCCAAGGCATGCTTACAAGCTAAACAGCAACGTGAGTTCAGTTTTATGAATCCTGTAATTTTCTTATGGACAGTGGTTGGGACAAGCAGCAGAGACTGAGGGAAATTATTTTCAATTCCACTGAAATTCTTTGAGATTGGACATTACTTTTAATTCTTATGCTGCTGCATAAAATATTTGTTTATTTATTTCATAAGCAAATGCTCACTCTTGAAAGTTCTTCTTGAAGTCACCTGAGATTCCTTCCATGTCACACATCTACTATTATTCTGCCCCCCCCCCCCCGTCCCCCCGTTTTTTTTTTGACAGAGGCATAACTATACCTGAATTTTTTTGTGACGATGTTCTTATAGACAGAGTAAGAGCTTAATGGGAAGTTCTTGTTTGTTTTCTATTACCAGTGGCCCAACATCCACTGCGATAGGCACATAACTGAAAACACTCACCTTCCTCAAATTTATGGCAGTTCCCAGTCATTCATGTTCCTTTCTTGACCCAGCAGTGGAGTAACTAGAGCAAGTGGGCTCCTACTGGATTGCACATGATTCAGAGGAAAGCCCTAATCTGATGAAGAAGCAGTTTCTTTCATCTTCCCTTATTAATTGTTCCAGACTGAAAGAGAATTTGCGTCAGTTTGATCTGTAAAGTACACAACTTTGACTTTTTTGTTGTTGTTGTTCATGTTTCTCTGTGAACAGCTTGATTATAAGAAGAAATATGAAGCAGCCAAGGCGCATTGGCACTGGATTGCTGATAGGCCTGACTTTGTTCAAGCAGCCAAGTCCTCTCTGCAACAGAGTGATGTAAGAAAATCAGAATAAACTGAATAGTCCCTTTCCCCACATCTCTCTTTTTCAAAATTAAAAAAAAAAATGTTGAAGATCTGGGACTCCCTTTTTTAATTTAATTTTATTTTTTTAAAATTTCTGCAGTATGAGTACAAACTGGACCGGGAATTCCTAAAAGGATGCAAACTCTCTGTCACAGATGATAAAAACACAGTACTGGCTTTAAATAATGCCATCTTGTCAAGTGATGTAAGTATTTGAACATTCAATTTTGTTTTTCTTGAATTTTACATACTATGTAAGCTACTTTACTGGCAATATGATTGGATTAAGAATGACCGTTTGAAAAGTGGTACTCAGTTGCATTTGATTTATTTCATTAATAAATTAGCAAAATCTGAATAAATTTGGTCTTGTAAATGTCAGTGGCCTAGTTTATGTTTTTTCATATTAACTAAATACTTACATTCAACGTTGCCTGAACACCCCAGACCTTTGATATATCTCTAGATTCCTCTTATTGAAATGAAAATCTTACCTGCAGAAAACAAAACAAAAAAAGCTGCAGGTATAGCTTGTGCTTACAACAATGTATTTTAAGAATTATTAGCAATATATCCAATATATTAATGAAATTACAATTGAGTGCTACAGGAATGTGTAGGCTTGAACAAATTTGTCTTGGAAAACATCAAAATATGAGATGATCTGCAAACTTTTGCACTAAAATGCAGTGACAACTACAGTAATCTCTTCGGAAGTCATTACAAAACAAGATATGCACTGCTGAAAATGGCATCTTTTCTCACTGCTAGGTAAAATACAAGGAGAAGCACAACAAAGCTCGAGGAACGTGCCTTGTTGTTCCAGATACACCTCAGATCCTCCTGGCTAAGAATGTCAGCTCTCTGGTATCTGAGGTAACACATCTGACAGTTATTTAGTTATTTTTAAGTACATCCTTTTAATATTTTGGCTGTGTGTGTTCATGTTGTTTTTTACCAATTTTAATTCTGTGCTTTCAGAACAAATACAAAGAACACAGCAAGAAACAGCTACCACATGGGTCTTATACAACCCTGCCTGAGACAAGAGACACGGCTCATGTGAAACAAGTGACCAAGAACGTCAGCGAAGTAAGTAACTACTGCAATACCAGTTTATGGTGAAGTTACTAACTGGTACCTATAATTGATTAGACTATTGCATATTTGAGTCTACATGGTTGAGTCTCAGCATAAAATGCCCAAGAAGTCAGCAAAGATGAATTCCTACCAGAAGGGGACATTCACAAAGAGCGAAATCCATTTTTGGGGTAGCTGTTGAAATACTCCAGAGAAAAGTGACAGGCTGGAATTCTAATGGGTGCCCGTAATCCAGATTCCATTTTTAATAGAAAACAGTTTAAACACATATCATCACCTCTAAATAGCAAGCTTTTGTAATCTAAAGTGTAGATTACGACAAACAAGCTGGGGATCATAAGATATGAGAATCAGGAGACTGTATTTTATCTTTCTTAACAGCTTCAGTGAACTTATTTCCAAGTTTTAGTAGCATTTACTTCACCATGAAACTCATGCCTCTTTTTGCTCTTAACAGACAAATTATAAAAAGAAGTTTGTGAAGGAGAAAGGCAAATCTAACTATTCTGTCATGCTGGAGCCTCCTGAAGTGAAACATGCCATGGAAGTTGCTAAAAAACAGAGTACAGTAAGTTTTGTGGTTTTATGAACTAAGTAGTTCATGTAAGAAAATTCGATCAAAGTCAGCTGACAAAAAAACTTTACGTACATCTGGATTTCCTCCCAGCCACCCTGTTCAGGTATAATTCTGGAGGACAAAGATACAAATATTTACAGCTGTAAAATTGCCCTGAAATAAAAGATTTATTTGATATTCATATTTATAATTAATAACATGAAGTAATCTAATGCAAATCACATTTAATAATTTCTTTCACTCCTTCAAATACAGAGAATTGCATACGCTCATTTCTTCATATGTAATTTGTCCACTTGCAAAAACAGATTCCCAAAACAATTATTTGTGAAATTATTAAAAAAAAAAACGTCATGCACTTTCCCAGCAGCATTTGTGTGTCCTTATTAGCTATCTTTCTCATGACCAAACCTGAGTATTCTTTTTTCCTTTGTCTGTCACCATGGTTTAGATTGAATACAAGAAAGATGCCAAGTCAAAGCTCCACTACACACCTATAGCAGATCGCCCAGATATTAAGAAAGCAACTCAGGCTGCCAAGTTAATTAGTGACGTGAGTGGTTTTTTAAATCTTCTGTATAATGTTTAGCAGTAATGTTACTATTAAAAACAGTATCAGTAAAATCAAAAGGGTATTTCATCGCTACTAAACTATATGTTTTTAATTTGATTTTCTGTGGTAGATTGAATATAAAAAGCGTGGAGAAGCTGGCGTTGGTGTTACCATGCTGGGACGTCCGGATATTGAACTGGCAAAAGAGGTGTCCAAGCTAACTAGTCAGGTAATAATAAAACATTTGTGAAACTTGGAAGCAGTGAGAGAAACCAGAAATAACATTAACTTCTAGAATGATGTTAATATTTTAACTGGAATTATTTCTAGATTAAATGATAAGGAAACATTTATAAGGAACGTGTTAAAGTAAAAAATTAAGTCCTGATATGAAGCTATTTCTTTGTTGAACAAACACTGAGAGTCTGATTTTGCTTACAGTGATGCCAGATGTGATTCACCACTTTCCTTCTAGTCACTTATCCATTATATCCGTATATCCATTCAGTGTATGTCACTTTCCCAAAGTGCATCCAATCACCTTCCCAAAGACTAGGCTGGTGGATAACTGTGCCCAGATACTAAAAGTCTGCTGGCTTCAATGGGAGCAGAAGTGATCCCTCTGTACAGACTGCAGAGAGGATTCATAGAAGTGCAGAGACGGGGCATATAATTTCTCTGTATTTAATCCTGTCATCTCTAAAATCTTTGAGTGTTTCCATCTTCTTAAAAATGTTATTTATAATTCTGCGATGTCCGGTTTCTTATCTTGATGGAATATGGAAAGTTAGAACATTCGGGTACAGGTACCTGAGTAACTTTCACTTACAAATTTATGAATGCTCTGAAATGCTGAAAACAGTTGATGCGGAGAGAATTCTTTTACAAGACTCCATTGGTCCAGAGTTGTTAGGTTGCATAAATCTGTACGTCCTAAAGATCAAAACGGAAGACAATCATTACCTCTAAAAGCCAGATGATAGTTTTCAAGAAAGGGTTGCCTGAAAATTAAGGGTTGCTGGAATTAAAAAGCATTTTCTGCAAAAGCCTAGAAGCTGTAGCACCTCTCTTGTCTCTGGTGGTGAAATGGACACAGATAAGTTATTCACTTGTGCAGAATATTTTGAAAAAAATAAATGAAAATAAGCACTTGTATGCAAATATAATTCTCTTACACTAAATGACGCCATGACAAGATCTTTTAAGGACTGAGGCTGATGTGTCAGCCACGTTGTCTCTTTCTCTTTTATTTTTTATTTTTTTCCCCTTTTTCTGAGTATTGGCTTTAAAAGAAGCAGCCTCTTGCCTAACTCTTCTTATTCATCCCTTATGAGAGGGACATGCAGTTTCTTTTGGCCATTTTCTTTCTATTTTGTGCCTTTGAAAGAATCTTCTATTTTGGAGTTAGTATGCTGGATTGATAGAAACTTGCGTAGTTTAATTTTGCAATGGGCACGTTCTCCAGTGATTCTGAAGCACGTGCTTTTCTGTGGTTGTTTTTTTTTGTTTGTTTGTTTGTTTCACCAGGTCCTCAGTTCTACTTGGTTCTTTCTCACCACTTCATGCTTTAATCTTGTTACTGTTTGCATTTCTGATCTTGCTCTCTTGCTGCGCATTATAGGCGGAATACCTCAAGCGCCATATGAGAGGGCATGGAGCTGCATCTTATGATACCCCATGGATGAGAACGTTTAAGAAAGCTAATATGCTAAGTAGTCATGTAAGATAATTTTAAGTGACACGACTGGGAATGCCATGTTTATGCATCTGTCTCTTTCTTGTGTACTTCAATTCCAAGTTGTTAAATGGTTTATGATGCACCAGTTGCACCAGCTCTTTTTGTGTCAAAGGTGTTGAATGTAGCAAAACTTGTGAGACTGCTCTTTTTTTTCCTCTGGAAAGACTGTGCATGGGATTTAAGTGCATGGGGAATTTGTCTCTTTCAGAAATACCACATGAGGCTTCAAACCCTACGCCCTTCATGAACTTTTGGAACTTCCAATATTTTTAATAGAAGTTCCCAATGCAATGTGGAAGCTAACCTTTTTCACCCCCAAAGATAAATCCAGCCATATAAGCTTTATCTGTTTTTCCTAAGAATGTACAGAAAACAAATATGCTTATGAAAAACCCCAAAATGGTGCAGATTATTTTTAGTAAACAGTTGTTCCGTATGCAGAAGATTCACACTTAAATTTTAACTATTCTGTTCAAACTTCTGTTTAAACTACTCTGTTCTGGAGTGGCATAATGGAAGTGTATGATTAAATCCTAGAGCTGTGAGAAGTACACACTGTAGTGGTTTGAGGACACACATTTTCTTACATTTCTTGCCATCTCAAAACCTTTGGAAAACAAAAAACCTATAGCTGCATAGCAGTTTTGAAGTGGCAGCAGGTAGATCTCTGCATTTCAATTTTGCGCTTGTATTTCCAAATGAAAAAAGGGGGATTATGGTTTTTCCATATCTAGTCACAACTACTGCATGTAACTGCTGCATGCTTGCATGACAGCCACCATGCTTGTTAGGAAAAAAAAAAAAAAAAAAAAAAAAAGAATAATTTCAGTAGAAGCAAGGACACTTAAACTCCGGAACAACTGAACTGCAAGAAGAAGAAGAAATTATGTTTATTCCCATTCAGAGACAATGAGCTCCTCTTTTTGCATATTTTTGCTCCAATGCTAGCCAGCTCTCCTCTTAGTATTATAAACTTGCGTTGAGATTATTTTGGTCCTGAGAGAAAATCAACTATTTTAGAGGGGAGTAAAGGGGCAAATATTAACTGGTATCATCTTTCACTTTATTTTTCTCTTGGGTATTTATTCTCATAAATTTCTTCTTTATAAAGCATTATGTCTTCTTTATAAAGCTTCTTTATAAAGCAGCTTGTCAATCCACTTGTCTTTTTTTTTTGGTTGTATTTCATCTGTCTGGCATCCTTGCTCTCAAAGTTGCATAAGTCTTCCAATAACATTTCTTCTGCATTTAAAAAATCTGGCATGATGGGTCTGATCTTCATCATATTTTGCATAGCTTGCATAACTTAACAGTCTTGTACGCTTCTTGATTTTAATTTTTGTGAGATCAGAACTAATACTGATGCCTTTTATGTCAAAAATGTTGATATTGCTTTCTTACATTGGTTAAGCAATTTGTGGATTTGCCTGTTTCCCTGTGTGTTTTATCTGAATGCTGGCATATTGTGCAAAGCAAAAGAGAGGCAGTGCAATGCAGCATGAGCAATGCGGGACTGTATGGACAAGAATATGCCAATGAATTCAGAAGTGTAAAATGTGATTGTGGAATGTGATTTAATTCTGCTTTCAAGCATCTTTCTTTTTCTACTAATATAAAATAATCTGTTTACATTTCTGTAACTGTCATTCTAAGTTAAAAAGCTTTAGCAGGATTCAGCTGTTCTTCAACTTAGTTATCAGTTCTTCAGCAGTTTATTTCTTTCATTTCAATTTTCATATAAATACTTCTTGAGAGATCAGTTGTTTTTTTTTCTGAAGAACCATTCATCCTTTTTCCTTATCAACCACAGTTTTATGTATGCTTCTTACATGTATTATTTTGCTCCTGAAAACAATCAAATTCTTTCAGAAGGACAAATGACAGTTTGTTGTTCTGTAGGCCAAGTGTGAGGGTTGCTGGTTTACTTAGTGTAAAATATCTCTACATAAATGTGGATTGGTAAGCAGAAAGAAATGTTGCCTCACTTGTTTCCATGCAGTCAGAGTACTACTACAGGGAAGACATGAGAAATCCTCAGAATTTTTCTACTGATGGCTACTATACTGGTGATGAGCATAGTTACTAACTGTGGGGTTTGGTTAGAAAAGTCAGAACTTAAGGCTAAATTACTAAGGGCCAATCTTTAATACTTGGAGTTTTTTCCTTGCAATCTTCTGTAACTCCTCTGAAACAATTTTGTATGTTTTTGTGGATATATATATATACATATATATATACACACACACACACTGAGACCAAAAATGTTCCTAATAGAGCAGCCTTTTACAGGTCCACAAGAAATAGTGAGGAATTGGCCTTTAGCAGCAGTGGGATGGGATAAGTCATGATGGATGAAGGACATTCCCTCACTTAAGTCATTAGCAAAACTCATTCATATAACTTGCATATGTGCCTCCAGCCTGGGTCTGCTAAAACATTGATTTACGTTGATATGGTTTAACTTGCTAACATTAATCTGATGTGGTTTGGAAGGGTTACTAAGTCTCTTATGCAACCTAGTTCCTAGTAATTAATTGTATCATGATTCTATATGTGATCATTATCATCTTTCTTTATCTCTGTTTCATACAAAACCCAGTCTGTGTATAACAACACATGTAAGTATTTGTTCCATTGCCATCTTCAGTGCTGGTATGTCCTAAGGTAGTTTTTAAAGCTCGTATTTCAGCAAGAAGTATGTTAAAAGTTTTTTAAAAATACTCATGCTTATGTCAGTTTGTGTCTCTTTGTGAAGTACGGTATCTTTTATGTATGCATAGCTGTCACTGAATGAGAAATTCTTCATCTCACAAAGGGTCGGAATGTATCTGTATGTTGTCAGTGTATTTCTCTTGGCTATGTCTGTCACTATTTTTACAGTGAGGAGGTGTTACATGTGCACTGAATGAAAAATTGCTAGTGATAATTTGTAAATTCAAATGTAGATTTTGTTTCCAAGTCGGGTGATCTTTTAAATAACCTTTATTCCATTGGATGCCTTCAAGTTACTGCATTTTTTTTCTTCTGCTTAAAATCGGCATGTACTCGAGCCTCTTTGCCTTCTGCAGCCAAACAAGTAAACGCTCAAGAACAGATGTAATATGTAATATCTTTCTTTCTTTCTTTCTTTTTTTTTTTTATTTAGGTGAAATACAAGGAGAATTTTTCCAAAGAGATGGGTAAAAAGCCCAAGTATGATTTAAAGGAGGCTAAAATCTACAAGACGATGAAAGATGCTCATAACATGGCTAGTGAGGTATGCTCACACTTTTCCTACAGGGAAATTAAAAGTTTCAAATGTCCTATAAGAAAGACCTCCTTTGTGTTATTAACACATTAGGCATCACAGGTTTTATCAGTAGCCTTCTTTTCTGATGTTTGTCCTTTCTTCTCTTCAGGTGAAATACAAGGCAGATCTAAAGAAACTTCATAAGCCTGTTACAGACATGTCTGAATCGCTGATCATGAACCATGTCCTGAGCACAAGCCAACTCGCCAGTGCTGTAAGCTCATTAACTAACCCCAGATCCATTTGATTTTCCCATTCCTGCTGATTCCGTTCTGAATTGATCTCTGCTAACTGTTTCCATAATGATTGCTAAGGGAGCTATTATTATGGTTCATGGTGCATCACCTGGTAGTGATCTCTTCTCTACGTTCTAATGGTTGTTTCCTAGTCAATTAGCAACTTTGTCCCATTTGTTCCCTGGGAAGTGAAATCTTTATTAGTTGTAGAACTGCTAGTGTTTTAAATCCTCTAATCATTTTTAGTGGATTCATTCTTTATTACATTTTAACAGATTGCACCTCACTAACAAGTACTATTTTCTTCTTTCTTTTTAATTTTTCCTATACTGCTTAATATATTTAAAACTTTTTCTTGTCTGCTTTTTCATTTCATTTTTATGTTTAACATCCTCCTAATATAGAGGTACAGAATTATGTCTAACAGAGTGCTCAATAATTTTATTGAGAAAAGACAAAAGTCATTATTGCTTGGAACAGCCTTTTCATGTATCCACTGTGTTTTCTTTATCTTTCTTGTTTACTTTTTTCTCCCCCCCCCCCCCTTTTTTTTAATCTTTGTTTTGAAATATCTTTGCTGCAATCAAAATGATCAAAAAAGATAACTTTTCACCCACATCTTTAAAAGTGGTATCTGATACTGGGAGTTAAAATTCTTGTTTTTGTTTAGCTTTTTGTCTTTCTAATTTTTCTTTGATGTTCCACTGAAGTGTTGCTTTGATTGGACCTAAGAAGTAAATTTTCTGAGGGATTTTTTTTTATTGAGATGATTTTTGACACCTTCCCTTCAGTACCAGTACAAGAAGCAGTATGAGAAGAGTAAGGGTCACTACCATGTGGTGCCAGATAATCTTGAACAGGTTCACCTAAGGGAGGCATCAGAACTACAGAGCCACGTAAGTTGGTCGCGTGTTTCTCATTAACCCCAATGATTGAGTACTAAAGTCTCCATCGCTGAAATCAACCTAGTAAGTTCTGTGATGTATAGTAATTTCTGTGCCTTTCTGTTTTGTGAACACTTCACACTCGAGAAAACAAGTCAATGAGAAATACTTGTACATCTGCACATTTAAACACATGCAAAATAGCCTTATGATTTCTTCATTCTAGAGTCGATCTCAAAGTTACTTATTCCTGTTGTATCTGGATCTTGTTACACAGTATAACACGTTTACTGAGGTAATTTCATCTATAGAAAAGATTTGATTATCTTGGAAACTGGAAATTGAAAAAAGTAGGGTTCTTGACAGTATACTTTCAGTTGCTTTATCCATCTCAAGTGATTCAAGGGAGAGCTCTGCCATTATTTTTCTGCATGCATAATTCCTTCAATGAAATCAGTATCTACTGCTGCTCTTAGATGTGCCTGTTGACACCTTTTCCCTCTGGAATACAGGAAATAGTGAATCATTCCACAGAAATTTATCCTCTAATTTAGTCTCTAGTCCTATCTATTCCAGGTATTTATTGGCCCTAAAGCAAGAGAGAAGTAACTGCTAGCATGTGAAGGACTATAGGTATTGTTCTGGTACAGAACAATAGCACGGAATAGCAAAAACTACATAGCAGAGGACTAAGAATATGGTTGCTCTTCGGTTTGTAGTGTAAGTCACCACTCGTTTGAGACTGGAATCTGAGCCAAAGACATAGCATTACTTCATGCAACAGTTTGCAAATCGATGCCCTAAAGGCTGGATGCTGTAAGTTGAAGCAAGAATATCTTCATTTTGGTGGACTTTTTACTTCCTGTACAGACAGGTATAGAATTAGGTAGGAAGATGCTGAACTGCATCTTTTCAAGCCCTGTCACTAACATTCCAGCAATCCATTAACATGTAACTGGCTGAACTCAAAGCAGGGTCAGGAACAATCTCAGTGCCTTCAAGTTAGGTTTTTACAGCTACCTGTCCTCCTCCTTGTGATCAGTTATTTATTGAAATCAGAGCTGATACTGCATATTCTTTGCAACAGGAAATATAATGGTAGAATTTTAGGCCACACATATTTTGCTGCAAGGCTGACTTTTGGTTTTACGTTTTAGGATCAGTAATAGCGATTTCAGGAAGATAAACAGTCTTAGAAATTCATTTTTTACCAGATATAAGTTAACCACAGTAGGCAAATATTAGTTGATGAATTGATTCTTTGATTATTTAGAAGGGTAACTTTTTTCTTTTCTTCTCAGGTGAAATACAAAGAAAAGTATGAGAAGGAAAAAGGTAAACCTATGTTGGACTTTGAAACTCCAACATACCTTACTGCAAAGGAATCTCAGCTCATGCAGAGTGAGGTAAGATTAAAATCAATAACGATAGACTAAAGAAACTTCAATGTTTATTTTTATACTTAAACTAGTTAAAGTTAGTTTAAATAGTTAAAAAATAGTTAAAATAGATAAAGTAGTTTAGGCATGCACTTATACTTTTGTTTTGTGAAGGCCAATAGACTTTGACAAATTATTGTTGTATCACACGTTTCTTTTTATTGGTTATAAAATACTGTATTTGAAATCCATGAAATTTTCCTCTGTCACTATGAAGTGTGTATTTTCTGTAATTTTTCATCAAGAAACTGTCAGTAAATGAAGCTTAAGCAAATCTTTGAGTATCTACAAGAAATGTAATATGAAATACACATCACTTCAATATTTGCAACAGGAGTATACTGTAGATGTCAGTTATTACAGTCCACAAAAAACATGCTGTTTCTTGTTTTCACCTGAGAACTCTGTGTTTGAAAAACCCATTTATTTCCTGTTTGTCTCTGCTGTCACAGTGTTCTTTGCTGACCTGTCATTCTATTTCCTGAAGCAGTTATTTTCTGTTTGTTTGAAGTATTATCTTGTTCTGTTGCAGGTGAAGGCTTATACATGTTGAAAAACACTTGTATAAGGCCCTAAGTCATTATGTTTGAGAGATTCCATTGAATGTTTTCTCTGCGTATATAAGTAGGAGAAAAAACAAAAAACAAAAAACAAAACCAGACAGGATCAGGTCATGTTTCCATTGGAAGTAATGAGCTGTTTCATGAACTTCAACAGAAAGAGGATTTATTCTTTCTCTGTCTGCAGCACTGACTATAGAAGATTGTCATCATGACATTAATACTGCTGCTTCTTCTCCATCCTCCCAGAAGTTTTAAAATATAATTAAAAATAATGTAATAAATATTTGCTATTTTGCTTTTTTTCTTCTTACTCTCATTAGAAAGAATATAAGAAGGACTTTGAAGAGTCCATTAAGGGCAGAAACCTTACTGGCTTGGAGATTACACCATCCTTATTACATGTCAAATATGCAACCAAAATAGCAAGCGAGGTAGCAATTGTTCTGTTTTTTTTTTTTTTTTTCTTTCTCTGTCAAGTTAAATAATTCCACTAAGTATACTCAGCAACATTTTTTCTTCACCACTTTTTCTTCCTAACCATTCATTTTAAGCATGTTTTATAAATATTTTGTGTTGTGATCTAATTCGTCATGTACGTTTATTATTGTCTGTTAACTGTATTCATATTTACCGTGTCCTTTCCTGACATTCATCAGCATAACTGGTACGTAGCGGGGTGTGTATGTGTGTGCCCTTGCATTTTGTCTTGAACAATAATGACTGTACACTGTTCATTGCAGTAGTTCTTATATAACCATTTACCTTTGCTGTTTTAAAAGGTCCTTTTTCTTTTTCTTTTTCTTTTTTTTTTTTTTTCTTTTGGAGCTTTTGGATTATTTTTTTTTCATTTTTGCAATAAAGCTGTAGAGTGCAGAACTCTTTTTAGTCTGTCTTTGCAGTTTTCCTTTTCTTTCTTATGCAGAAAGAGTACAGGAAGGATCTGGAGGAAGGTGTCAAAGGTAAAGGATTAACAGCTTTAGAGGAGACTCCAGACATGTTAAGAGCAAAGAATGCAACTCAAATCCTGAATGAGGTATGTCAGAGGCTATTTGGAAAATACCTGAATAGAGGTAACAACTTCAGATGGACAAATGCTTATAGCCATATAACGCTGGTATAGTAATTCCCTACAAACTCTTGAGTAGAGAGAAAAAAAAGAATGTGTATGGTGACTAAGTCTGAAACTGGGAGCCTGAACTTGTAAGTGAGCTGTTTCTGGCTTTGCAGTCGCTATCAGGAAGATAAGTGAAGAAGAAACAGGTGCTTCAATCGATGGTCAGATGGTCAACAGATAAACTGTTTTTGACTGCATTGGCTGCAGGGCTGATGGCCAAGGCAGACTTTTCCCCATCTCGATGGAGAGATGTGGCCAACAGACAGTCAGGATGTGTAACCTATGTTATTTACAAAGTGGACTGGTATCATAAGTATTTCATAGTGACTATTTCCACAGGATAAGTGTAGCTCAAATTTTAAGGGCTATAACATCACCAGGCTGAAAGCTGAAAAAAGTAACTTATGATATGGCTTGTTAACAAATTCTCTTAAGGTAAGCATGCTCGCCGTGTGCTGACAGCATTTTGTACTTACTTATGGCAAGCATTTTAAGTTATTCAAAGAGCCTGTATTTTATTACCGTAGAATAGTACAGACATATTCAGCCAAGTTCAGCAGTTGCCATAGCAAGAGATGAATTATACCAATCTATAAAAATATATCTTTAATATGTCTTTTAGCCCTTACTGAGAGATATCTTTGGGAAGAGTAGCTGCTGATGATGAATTTTTAGAGAGGCTATTCATTTCAAAGGGACTACACTATCACAGAGAATGCTGTCCCCTTGCATTTTTGGACATGCTCAGTGTGAAACATACGTGACCACTTTTCACAACCATATGCATTTCATAAACTGCTTGTTCCCTGTTGTTCCTCTTCTGCACAAGTCACTGTTCTACACAGATCACTGATGACCTAAGGGAACTTGCACTTTAAGGTTACTGGTGTGAGAAGGAACCTTAACAGAGCTGGCCTGTAATGTGCCTCCATTTGCTGCTGCAGCTGGGCTGTTTGTTCTCAAGATTTAAGTTATAAAGTAAACACTTCAATTATGTCATATGGGTGTTTAATTGTATGTTTTTATTAGTAGTATTTCTGTTTCGTGATGTGGTTGTGAAAATACCTGAAGTTGCCAAAGGGATTGCTTTCACATCATTAAAATACTTGTCTATTGTCTTAATCTGCAGAAAGAGTACAAAAAAGCCTTGGAATTAGAAATTAGAGGAAAAGGTCTGTCAGAACTGGCTTTGGAGACACCGGATTTTGTGAGAGCAAAGAATGCCACTGACATTGCCAGTCAGGTCTGTATGGATAATCCATTTATCACATCTGATGTCTTTTTTTAAAGAAAAAAATGCTAGCTGAATAAATAGTGTGACAATTGTTGCAAAGATAACAGCACCTAAATGTGATCTCTCCCTTATCTCTCCCTAACAGATCAAATACAAACAGTTGGCGGAAATGGAGAAAGCCAACTACACGAGTGTTGTCGATACTCCAGAGATTATTCACGCCCAGCAAGTCAAAAACCTTTCAAGCCAGGTAAATAGAATGAAAAGATGTGATCATTGTTCATGTGGGAACCTTGAGTAGATGTAATTTGGAGCACCTGAATAACTACCTGTCACAACATAAAGGAGATACGTCAGAAAAACAAATTTCTGTGGAACAGTGATGTGGCATCTCTTAATTTATTGTGATGCTGTATAAAACGGAACAATCTTTTCTATTGTTTTTGCAATACCAAAGCAAATTTAGTTCTAAGTAGATTTAGCTGAATTTTCCGACTCCTTAATAAATCTAAATGTCTAAAATAAGTCTTATGCAGAGGTGTAATCTGAAACAGAAGTACTCACATTTCCGTTAAGATGAGCATTATGCAACAATAAGTAATGTCAGGCTTTTGAATTAATCGAATGCATTTTGTATTTGGTATTAGAAAAAGTACAAGGAAGATGCAGAAAGGACCATGCCATACTACGTGCCTGTAGCAGACACACCAGAAATGCAGAGAGTCCGTGAGAATCAAAAGAACTTTAGCACAGTATGTATATACATAACAAACATTGTTACTGTCAAATAATTAAAAACGTTCAGCTTTTTTGTTACTTAACCACGTCCCAATATCACACTCGAATCTCAACGAGGCTGTGTTTGTATTTTCAGGGATCCCCAGTGGGTCCGCTATGGATTTAGCAGGCCACTTACCCAGGGAAACAAAAATGAGTCTGTAATTTTATTGAAAAAAAAAAAATATCTTTCTGCAGTGCTTTTGCAATTCCTTTGCTAATAATAGAGAGTTATACTTACAGAAATTGTAGTCAGTAGAGACTAACTGCAGCACTGTATGGTCAGAAACATGAACAATTACTCCAGTCTGGCTTGAAATCTGTAATTGTTGAGACTTAATTGGTTTAGATGCCATAGTCTGGCACCTTTCAAGATTTTTTGATTAACCTAGTTAAGGATCTCCTGCTACTAATTTAAATGAGAATATTTATAACTGTATGTCTTTATATCACTAATGGTGATGTTAATGTGGTCTCTTTAAAAGCTGTCCTTGAAAATATTTTATTTTTCTTAGCTTCAAAGAAAGCTTGGTGAATAAATGTTTATGATGTAGAGACAACATTTGGAATTTTACTTCAACTTTTTCAACAGCTTCAGTATCAGTGGGACCTACAGAACAGCAAAGGAAAAGTTACAGTTGTACAAGATACACCAGAAATGTTGCGTGTGAAAGAAAACCAGAAGAATTTCAGCTCGGTATGGTTATTTTCTGTTTTCAGTGCTCATTCCAAAACACCCACAGTTTAATGTGTTTAATAAACTAATTATTTTAGAATCATACAACACTTTAGGTTGGAAGGGAAGGACCTTAAGGCCCATCTATTTCCATCCCCTCAGCCATGGGCAGTGATAGCTCCCACCAGCCCAGGTTGCTCAAAGCCCCATCCAGCCTGGCCTTGTACAATTTCAGGGATGGGGCATCCACAGCTTCTTTGGGCAACCTGCTCCAGTGCCTCACCACCCTCAGAGTAAATCTAATTTTAGGCTTTTCCCTTACAAATACTTATGTTCTTGACCTCTTTAAATCTGCATAAGAACTTTTTCAAACTGATTAGCTGATTTATGGTACTCTTTTTTATCTACTGTCACCTGTGGAGTTCCCTGACTGCACTCTTCCCCATGTACATAGCTGTGATATAGTTAAACAGTCAGCCTTCTGCTTAAAGTGTTATTACGAGTGTCCACCTTTCTTTTTTGTTGTCATGTAAGTAGTGCAGTCTTTGGCTTTTTCTTTCAGCGATAATTGAACTGTCTGCCCAATACGTTTCACATTTCATGTATTACCATGAAGTGCCGGTTGTCTGCTGTATCATTTTGCCACTAGTTCCATTAGTCTAGTAAGTAGATGGAATTTCTGTAAAACAGACCAAAACAAAATTAGAACAAGAAGAACAAATACTAGTTTTCAATCCTAAAATTGGTTTACAAATGTTTTGATATTCCACTTAAAATGCATTACTACAAATATAAATGATCGGCCCCTTTTTTGCACACGTGGCACTCATAGTAAGTAAGACTTCAGATGGATATATATATAAGACTTCAGAATAAGCAGTGACTGGAGATCCTCTTAGTTGGCTTTCAGCCTGTGTGCAAATCACTCATCATGAAAATCTGTTCGCTCTCTAGAAGAAATAATGTTGTGTTTTGTGTGCTTAACCTTGTTGTCTTGATTCTAAATATTAAGATTTTATATAAAGAAGATATTGGAACTGGAACTACTATTGAAAAGACGCCAGAGATGCAGAGAGTTAAACGAACACAAGATGCAATTAGCTCGGTACAAAACAATTGATTTTTAATACTCAACGAGTGCTAATTCAACTTAAAATAATATTATTTTTCCCTTTTACTTCTTTAATTTTTTTCTAACTGTGTTTTGGCAATAATCCATCCAGCTAAAGGTTACTTTCTAAGATTTTTGTCTATTCTTGTGATTTAATAATCTTTCTAATGATTAACATTCAATTTGTTACTTACAGTCCATTTCTAAGACATGAAAGCTCTTGTCATGATTTTAATCCCACCCCAAACGCAGTTTGTTTAGCAAAGAACCAAAGAATTGTTTAGGTAGGAAGGCACCTCAGGACATCATCTACTCCAAGCCCTTTGATCAAGCACGTTCAGCTAGAGCAGGTTTCCCAGGTTGAGTTTTGAACATCTCAAAGGATTCAAGGTATTCAAAAGGACTCCACAACCTCTCATGGCAACCTGTCCCAGTATCTGTCCACCCTCACAGTAAAAAATTGTTTTCCTGTGTTCGGATTGAATGTTCCATTTTTTAACTTGTGCCCATTACCTCTTGTCCTGTCACTGGGCGCTACTCAGAAGTTATTCTCAGCTCCATCATCTTCTTTCCCACCTTCGAGGTATTTATACAAGTTGACTAGTTCCCCCTGAGCCTACTCTTCTACCAGCTGATGAATCTCAGCTCTCAAAGCCTCTTCACATATCAAATATGTTCCAGTCCCCACTCTGTGGCCCTGTGCTGTGATCTCCCCAGTACGTCTGTGTCTCTCTTGTACTGAGGAGCCCAGAACTGGACGCAGCACTACAGATACCACCTCACTGGCGCTGAGTAGAGGGGAAGAATAACCTACCTCAACAGCACTAGGATTTTGTTGGCCTCCCTTGCCATGAGGTGCATTGCTGGCACATGGTCAGCTCATTGTCCACCATGTCACCAAGGTCTTTCTCTGTAAAGGTGCTTCTGAGACAGTCAGCCCCCAGCATGCTCTGGTACCTGGCCTTATTCCTCCCCAGGTGCAGGACTTTGCATTTCCCCATGAATTTCATGAGGTTCCTGTTGGCTTATTTCTCCAGCCTGGCATCTCTGGATGGCAGCACAACCATAAGGTTTACAAACACTTCTCCCAGATCTTGCAGGGAGTGCGTTCTGTCCTAGCACCCAGGTCGCCAATGATGTTAAACAGTACCAGCCCCCATATTGATCCCTGGGGCACTGGTGACTGGTCTCCAACTGGCCCTTGTGCCACAGGTCGCAAAGCTCTGGGCTTGGTCACTCAGCCAGTTGTCAGCCCACCTCACTGTGCACTTACCTAACCCACACTTTGTTAGCTTGTCTGTGAGGATGTTAGCGCAGGCAGCGTCGAAAGCTTACTAAAGCATGTCTTGTAAAACCTTTATATTCTATTAAAAAGTTGTAACACTCATACAGTGTAATAATTGTATGTAACTCTTTCAAGATTTGTTATTTTTTCATGCTTTTCATTTGAATTCCAACATTATTTTAGTATAAGAGACACTAATGTTTCAGCCATTCGCTGTATATTATGTTAAATACATTTTTGTGAAATACTATTCTCTTTTTTTTTTGGTTATGCTAAAGTGAAAATGAAAATAGCACTGGTATCAAACACTTAATTGCTAAAATATTGTATGATGCCCCTCAGCTACGTTGAATAGATAGATTTTTACAAATTTTGGAGTTCTGCTTTCATTGCTAGAAAGACCACATCATATCAGATCTGTTCAAATGCATTTACAACAGTTTCTAGACAGTACTTTTATGAAAGCGCCATTCACAGTGAAATCTCCTCAGCAGTTACCTTCTAACAGACTGCTTATAAAGAATTGGGTGTGCTTTAACACCAGCTTTCTGCTCATGTTGAAGCCACTGAGATCTTTGAAATTTTCAGCTGTCTTGAAATCAGGTTAATGCTCTAATTAATCTGTGTGTTAATCCAGGTGCCTATTTTAATGCCATTAAGCTTTTTAGATTTTATTTTATTTTTAGTTTTTAACATCACAGGTTTTTGGAACTCAGTGTCAGATACCTTGAAATGGTTCAGCTGTTATAAATCAGGGGTTTTGTTCTTGCTGAAAGTAAGCACCTGGAAGATATTAGATACTCAAATTTTAAGTTTCAACTGAAAACTTTTGGTTCATATGAGACTGCTTTTTTACCCTGCTCTGAGTTACTCTTAAACTACTATATTTTTAGGCTGTGGCCTGAGTTATCTAATAGGTAATTCTAAAAGAAAGTTCCTTGCTAACTTCTTTGCCATTAGAGTGCATCTAGTACTTGGGATTTCAGTGAGTTTGTGTAAATGACCTGTGTTTCTTAAGTCATGCAATTTGTTACCCATACATGCATCAGCTGTGCTTAAATCTAAGTCTCATTATTTCTAATGTCTCTGCCTTTGCAGGTTAAGTACAAGGAGAGTATTGGAAAAGGAACTCCAATTCCTGATCTCCCTGAAGTGAAACGTGTCAAGGAGACACAGAAGCACATCAGCTCGGTAGTGGCTAATATTTTCTTCTTACCCATATAATTTTGCAGAGCTCAAGCTCTAGCCTTTGATATTGTTTGTGGTATTTATTGTTGAAAGAACAGATCCCTTAAATCCCTATGGTCAGCATCAGGACATTTAAATATCTGAATTTTGCAGCAGTCATTACCATCAGGCACTTCCCTGCATTATTTATGTGACCTTTTCTAAACACAGAACTAAAAACAAAAAATACCCGGATGATACCTTAAAACTATTCAAAAAAATTGAGCAGCTAGAGAGAACTTTGTGGGAAAAAAATAAATGGAGCCTCTTTTTGTAGTCACAAAAGCTAGTAACAGTTTTAAATGGGAAGAAGTATCTGGCCTTTCCCATATCTAGTTAAGTGTAGATTCTGATAATTAAACCCTGCTCTCCAGATTTTGAGCCAGCACTTCCTGAATGCAGTGTTGAGGGAGGATATGTTCTTTTGATTATTGGTACCTCAGATATTTGCTACACAATGCTGAGCAGCAATGGCTCCTGTGCAGTGAATATCTCATGATTTACTGTGCCTAATTTTAAGTACTGATTCCCTCCTGAGCTGTTTATGGTACAAGGTCACTAGTGCATAATTGATTTTTTCAAATGATTCTTCATTTTTCTAGCTTTCAAGTTACATAATTTTTCTCTTGCTGTGAATCCTTTATTTTTGTATTTTTTTATTTTTTTTTCAATGATGTCAACCAATGAAATGCAGTTTGCAAGTATTTTGTGAGAACTGCTGGTGCATTTCTAATGTGTTTTGACATGAGTAGGTTTTAGACGGGACATCTGCATGTCTTCCATCATGGAAAAGGCAATTTTTGATCAAACAGTTGTAGGTTAAGTTAAATCTAGTAATAGGAGATTGTTTTCTCTCTAGAGCCTTAAAATGAAATAACATGATAATGTTCTGAAAAAAACAGATCAAAATGAAATGTAGCCCACAACTAAATTCAGCTGTTTGTTAACGCTATGAAAAAAACCTCTGGAAATATTGACCGCCTGAAAAGCAGTACTATGACATTTCCTAAACTAAAATGAAAAGCAGGAAATACCTACCTCTCTTGCCAGATTAGCAGAGTATTTAAATGTGTCTTATTATAATGAAGCCCTCTGTTGACTTCTGTGTTTTCAAGCACCTAAATATAGGCATCAAGAGCTTTGCTGAGCTAGTGACTGTACTTACTGAGTAAAATACCTTTTGCACATGTTTACGTATAATCCCAGATTGTATTTATGTTATCCAGGTAAATTGCCTATCCAAATGTATTGTAGGTATTACGGAAGGAATATGATCTTCTCACCTTTCTGGGTGCTTGTGTTCTGCAGGTATTGTACAAAGAGGACCTAGGGACAGGTATCCCAACACCTGTCACTCCAGAAATAGAGAGAGTGAAACGCAATCAAGAACACATTAGCTCGGTATTTAAAAAAAAAAAAAAAGCGACTCATTTTTGCATAACATCCTAACACGTATCCTGGTTTCTTTCAGTGATTTAGAATCTCACCCTTCTTTCTTTTCCCTGGCAATATTTTTAACTCAATTATTCCACCTTTTTGTGGTTTAACTTTTTTGAGTGATTGACAACTTCTCATAATTTTCTTCTAAGAAACGAAGCTGGTAGTAAGCCGTGAAATCAGTCCGGTGTCTCTCCCGTGTTTGTTTTACCTTAACCCTTTATCTCCTAGTGTCTGTAGTCATATTTACAGAATAATCAACCACCAGCCAGTTCCTTAATATTAGGCTCTAGAGCAAGTGTGTAATTAATTAAAAAGTGACCATAACACTAAACATAACTCACAAAATAGTGAGATTTAATTATTTTGCCTGTGTTGAGTGTGGTGGTTTTTCTGTTTGGTTTGGTTTGTTTTTGTGGAAACTTTCTTGTACCTCACAGGTATTATACAAAGAGGGCTTAGGGACTGGCATCCCCACACCGGTCACTCCAGAGATGGAGAGAGTCAAACGCAATCAAGAGAACGTTAGCTCGGTAGTACTAAATGAAACACAACCTACCACTTAGAATGCAAATCGAATCCCTTTAACTCCTCCATATTAATTTTTTATTTCAATTCTTTGTTGAACTTTGAACAACCTTTTCTTAATCAAATAACTAAAACCTTGTCAGTATCCTATAAATTTTATTTTTTTACCTCAGTCTAATTTAATTGTCATTAAACTATTCCAGCTGTGAAATGTTAACCCCGGTTACTTAAAGCAGCTAAGCAGTTCCTTATGTTTTCTTCCCACCAAAATATTGACATTCTGAGTGACTTCTCCTTGGTAACAAAGTCGATCCTTCTAACAGCCCTCACACTCACCACACTGGTGTAGTGCAAATGAAAAATGAACTCTTAACATTGTGAAGCAATGCAATCTAATGTACCCGGACTGTGTTTGTATTTTCCTGGTTTTGTTGTGTTGGATGCTTTCTTATATCCTGCAGGCCTTTGTAAGAAAACCTGGGCAGCATCCCTGTGTCATTGTAATGTGAAAAATGAAGAAAATTGTGTAATTAAGGGAAAATTACCGCAGCAATGCATTTCTGTCCAGAATTGTTTCTGCTTTGAACACATTCCTGTCCCCCTGCACAACTGGAAGTGCTTTTTGTCATGATTTTGTAGTATATTTCAGTTTTAATTGTAGTGTCTTGGGACTAGTTTTGACTCAGTCTGACCAATTCAGATGTGACAGATGCAAAATTCAGACCTGACTTGAGATCAATAGGACAGTTCAGAGAAGCCACCACTGTTACACTTTTCACTGTGGTTAATCGTCTCTGTGATCATCGTGTCTCTTTTATACCGGTGAGAGGCAATCTTAGAGGCAAAGCTGACCACTAAGATCTTTTATGTAAGTAAATAGTAGTTCGAGCTCTGCTTCCACAAAAAGTGTTCTTGCAGTTCTTGCTGGCACACCCAGGTGAGAAGACAGCAAACCTCCTAGGGACATTAGCCATTAGCTGATTATTGTGATTGTCTTTTTTTTATTTATTTTTGCTAGCATTTGAACAAGGCTGACACAATTGTATTTGTCATACGTTGAAGTTTCACTATATTAAATTACTTTTCTTCTCTCTCTCTCCCCCCCATCTTCCTCTTTCCCTTCTTTTTCCTTAAAAAACCAAAACCCCCAAATTCCTCCCTGTTGCCACACAGGTGTTGTACAAAGAGGGGCTGGGAATTGGGACCCCAGTACCTGTAACTCCTGAGATGGAGAGGGTCAAACGCAATCAAGAAAACTTTAGCTCGGTACTTTTTTGTGATCTAAGAAAATGATCCCCATAACTTCAGTTTAGAAGACTCTTTAACACTTGTAAATGTTCTGCTCTCAGTAATTAACTTAGAGATGTTCCCTTCCCACTATTAAATTTTTAATCATTGGTAGTTATATTTTATATAATCATTTTAAAAAGTTACCTTGGTAATCTTAACACATAATGCTTCATGGCCTTTAATTTTTAAAGCTTCCTTTTTTTTTTTTCTTTTTGTGAAGCTTGAAGTGTTTTGCCTTTTTTTAAAAAATGGTTTTCTGTCTTTGCTTAATTCCATTTTCCTAATGCTTTATGGTTGTGTTGAAGCATACCTGAGACCTAGGACGCCGTATTTCTAGGTCTCAGAACACTTTGAACTGATCACAATTGTTAACCGGTTTAAACTTCCTAATTTTTCCTGCTTTCTAATAGATGTGGTGGGCATAAAAGATAACTGTGACATGTTCCCTCTATCAAATGCATTCTTCCTTTTGTTCTTAATTTTTTTTACACTACTGTGTTACCACACAGGTGTTGTACAAAGAGGAGGTGGGGACAGGAACCCCAACACCTGTCACTCCTGAGATTGAAAGAGTCAAACGCAACCAAGAGAACTTTAGCTCGGTATTTTTTGGCTTGCAAAGCAGAACGTTCCCTTTTGATCTATTTAAAAATATTTTTACTACTCCAAAATACTCTTGTTCCCCTGTAATCAACTTACACAAAGAACAATATCCTCCTCCCCTTGTTTTGACGTTCTTGCCTCCATAATTGGTACTTACTCCATTTTTTCGTTTTTCCTTTTCTTTCCTGTTTTGATCGATCTTCATAACAATGGCACCTTTTAGGTTCCGTGTTCCAATCTTTTTTTTTTTATTGACTCTACTTTTATTTTTTCTCTTTAATATCTGCTTTTCCCTTTGTTAATCACTTCAATCCTTGGTTGTGGGTTGTTGTTGGATTTTTTCCTGGTTTGACTGCATATAAAAACGAAGCTATCTGTGGCTGATACGAGCCTGTGGCAACGAGCTCAGTATAACTGCGCTAATACACACCGGTGTAACTTGCTGTGATGTTTGTGGGGCGGGTAAATGAAATGACGTTTATTTCTTTGTTCCTTTTCTCTTGTACTTGGTACCTTCTGCTTTTAGGAGGTCTTTAATTTTGCTGCAGAAGGACAGTGGCCCGGATTTCCAGGTGGTGTAGGCTGTAGATATGCTGGAAGCCCAGCTTTGCAGGGTAACGAACTGGCAGCCTCAGTGTGTTTTGTGGGGTGAGGAAAGCTTCCAGTAAGGTAGGAGAGTACTGATAACTGTAACTTCTCCTCACCAAGTTCATACGTACACCTCTATTAGGATCGTGTCTCTTTGTACTTCTTGCAGGAAGCAAACCAGATTCTGTGGTGATAATTTCTGGAGAACTGGTAGCATTTCTTGTAGGGAAAGGACGGACTCGTCATGGTGGTGTGTGGCAAAGTTTTGGGATGGAGCATTAGGGCCTGGCCCTCCAATGGCTCAAGTACAGCCAGGAACAACTTTACCTCACCACTAGTGAAAAGATTAAAAAATAAGTCATTAAAACTTAGGAAAGACTTCATGTCCTAACTACCCAGCAGTTTTAAACGTGTACCTTGAGAAGCAGCCAGCCCAGCTGGGAAGGCATTCCAGCATCCTGCTAGAAGCCGTGGTGCTGGTTGGTGCTTAACTCGCTCAGCCAAGTGCTGAGCTAGCTGTGGATCCGGGGGGTTTTAATCTCTGTGATTGTCCAGGGCAACTCAGAAAACCCCTCTCTCGTGTTCCGCTTGTTCTCTCAGCAAACAGAATGCTCCTGTTGTCTGCTTGTTCCTCTGCCTTCCGTTCATGTAGCCCTGTTATCCCACAGGTGTTGTACAAAGAGGAGGTGGGGACAGGAACCCCAACACCTGTCACTCCTGAGATTGAAAGAGTCAAACGCAATCAAGAGAACTTTAGCTCGGTATTTTTTGGCTTGCAAAGCAGAACGTTCCCTTTTGCTCTATTTAAAAATATTTGTACTACCCCAAAATACTCTTGTTCCCCTGTAATCAACTTAAAAAGAAATATCCTCTTCCCTTTGAGATTTTTTTCCTCTGTAATCATTACTTACATCATTTTTGTTCCTCTGATTTGATTATGCAATGTTAATAATAACAATTTTTAGCTTCCACCCTTCTTTTGATTCCGATTATTTTTTTTAAAACTCTTAAGTTATATCCAGCTTTTCCTTTCTGTTATTTCATTGTTATTTCTGTCATTTCATCCTCAGTTTTGTTTCTTTTTTTTTTTTTAAATTTTATTTCCTTTCCATATCAAAACTAAACTCTCTGCACCTGCCAAAGCTGTGGCAATGAGCTCAGTGTAACAGTGCTCTAATACAAGCCAGCTTAACCTGCCGTGATGTTCGTGGAATGGGTAAATGAAACAGGTTTTCCTTTGTTCCTTTTGCATTTTATTTGATACCGTCTTCCTTCAGGAAGTCCTTATCTACTGTTGCAGAGACTTTTTTTTTTTTTTCTTAATAGATTCTGAGAAGCACATAGCAAAGGTATTCTAGCTTTCTGCCAGGAGTCCTTGCAGAGTATGTCTTCAGCTTTATCGTTTTCAGCAAGGTTTTAACTTTTCTTTTTCATTCCAAGCTTTGGCTCAGAGCGACTTTGAAAAGCAGTCTTTTTTTCTTAGCAAGCTGCGTGTTACTGTTGTTTGCTTGTTTCTTCTTTGTAATCCAGCCCTATTGCCCACAGGTGTTGTACAAGGAGGATCTGGGGACAGGAACCCCAATACCTGTCACTCCTGAGGTTGAGAGGGTGAAACGCAATCAAGAACACATTAGCTCGGTATTTTGTGGAGGAAAAGATGTATTCCCTTTAACTCCACTTAAACTGAACTTTTTAACCTTTATTAAAAATGGATCAATTCCACTCCTTCCTTCCACGTAATCAACATAATCTATTGCTAAAATATCCTTTTTCCCTCACTGTGCTGTATTTTCCAGTCCTACTTACATATCGTTTCTTTGTTTATGTAATTATTTACATAATCCCAAATATCTTTAACTGGTTTTGCTCCCTGTTCCCATTTCCTTTTACTTCCTTTTACTGTTTTGTTGTTGATGTTTTGTTTTTGAAATCCTATCAATTTCCAGTTTTAGTGCTCTTGCCATAGCGTAGGGAGGGTCTGAGCTTCCAGCAGGTTTCAGTGGCAGTCTAAAAGCTTCCCTCTGCCATGGAAATGTAGTTGTAAGAGGCTTCTGTGTCGGATCGTTGCACCTTCTAAGATGCAAGCAGGGACAGCTTTGCCTTGAGACCTACCTGGTGCAATCCCAATCTTCAGTGCCTTCAGGGGTAGCTTTTAGAGCTCCGCATGGGAGCAGATTAAGATCCAGGAGCCTCAGCTGTTTGGTTTCATGTTGAATGTCATTGTCACTGAGTTCTGATTTTGTTTTGGATGCTTCTTGTTACCACACAGGTGTTGTACAAAGAGAGCGTGGGGACTGGAACCCCCACTCCCATCACTCCAGAGATGGAGAGGGTCAAACGCAATCAAGAAATCTGTAGCTCGGTACTTGCCAAGAAAAAAAGTTTCCTTTAACTCTGTTTAAACGAACATTTTAACAGTTTTAATAAATGGACTTTGTAACACTTGCTCGAAAATAATGCCAATCCTAGCTCTAAAGCAGCTTCCATTCGTGCTTCCTTCTTACCCACCGCTCACCGTGGTTTACAGCGGTAACGGTGATTGTTACAGTTCTTGATTAGTTAAGGCTTATTTCGATGCCCTTTTCTAATCCTACAAACTTTTAACAAACTTTCTTCATCTTCTCTGCAATGCTGACGTTCTTTTTGTTGTAATTTGAATACCCGTAACATTCTCAGCCCCTCGGCGTAGTAGCTTGTAGGCGCATTTATGTAGTACGTAGTCGGGTATTGGGTCATCTGTAAAAACGCGGTGTGCCAAAGCCTACTGAAATGGTGCTAAGTACCTTCCCTAAATATATATGGAACGCCCAGGCCCGGTGATAAATAACAGCAAAAGATGCCTTAGGCTTCACCTTTGTCTACAGATGGCTGTTTATTTACTGCTGCTTTCTTTGGCTCCTTTATGTCTCTTAGGTGTTGTATAAAGAAAACATAGGGAAAGCCACCCCAACACCTGTCACTCCTGAGATGGAAAGAGTCAAACGCAATCAAGAGATCATTAGCTCGGTATTTTTACCAGGAAACCAGTTCCTAAAGATCTGAAGTGTTTAACAGCCTATAGCAGTTTTAATAATCTGTGCTTCCTAACTTTAAAAACCTAAGACTATGTCACAGCAAAAATGACAGACAAGTTGCAATAGCTTTATTTAACGCTGTCTGAAGCAGGATTTTACTAGAACTGTTTGACTTCTTTTTTTTTTTTTCTTCTGATGGACATTGGTTCTTTGCATTTTTTTTTTAACTATTTCTTTTTACTCCTTTGCTTTCATGCCCTGATACCGCACGGGTCCATTGCTGCAGCCCAGATTAATGGCCAAACTCCCATTGCTTCGGGAGCAGCAGTGGTGCCAAGTCTAACCCCTCCTAGGTGTCATAACCCAGAAGCTTTATTGTATGTGCTTGTGTTTTGTTGCTACCTTTTTAATGATCTGTGGATACTCCCTTGTATCCCGTAGGTTTTGTACAAAGAAAATGTGGGGAAAGTGACCCCAACACCAATCACTCCAGAGATGGAGAGAGTCAAGCGCAATCAAGAAATCATTAGCTCGGTACCTTAAAAATAGATTGTGTTTTTCCTTTGTGCCTATATTTTAAAAAGTAACCCTTTAACTACCAACTGAAAACTGATTTTAGTTTAAAAATATATATATTTGTTTCTGCAAATTAATCTCTTTTCTTCTAAAGTAACTTGGCTGTGGTGTTAACATGCTGATCCAAAACCTTAGGGCTTTTCTGCAGCTCGGTTCCGCTGCTGGGGGGCTCCATCCAGCCACCAGCAGCCTCGTGTCCTGCTGGGACGTGGTGCAGCGCGGTGGCCCTGCGCCTAGCGGGCCAGTTGTCAGGTGCTTTTCAGCGGTGTTTGACTTTAGTGGGGGAGGAGAAAAACACAACCAAAAACCCAAGCACCCTGCCCTGAAAATCCCACCTCCCTGCCCCACAGGTGCCTGGAGGGCCGTGAAGGTGCCGTGGGCTGCCTGGCCCAGCACCACGGCGTACCTGGGAGGTTTTTGGGTGGCCTCATGGAGCAGGGCCACGTGCGGGTGTGACGGTGCCGTGGTGGGGACGGGGCACCCACCGCCAACACCCGGCCTTAGCTGGCTGCCCACTGCCAGGGATTCTCCGCATCGTAACCAGCTCCGATGGTTCAGACTCACACATTTAGCTTCTCATCCTGATTATTTCCTATTTTGCTTTGTAACTGCAACTGGAGAGCAGGCAGAGCTGCTTTCCCTGTGGGGTAGGTAGAACATTTCTTAGCAAGCTCCTAGGGACACAGGCAGCATCCCCAAGACCTGTAGAGCCACGGCCGTAGCTGTAGCTGGATAGAGCCCTTTTTTTAACCCTCCCCCCCAGCTATAACAAGCTGTTCTTTTAGTTTTTCTTACCCCTCCCGATAACTTGAGATGCTTGGCTTCTGTGCAGTGCTACGCAGCGTAACCCATCATGACTTTTTTTGAAGTTTTATAACTAAGTAATAACTTGTGTTCAAAGCCTTTTGACTCTTTGTTGTTTTTTAAGATACCGGGTACATGTTCTGTATCCCACAGGTGTTATACAAAGAAAACTTGGGGCGCGCGACCCCCACACCTGTCACTCCAGAGATGGAGAGAGTGAAACGCAATCAAGAACAAATTAGCTCGGTATTGTCTGGAAGTAAAGGGGCTAAAACAGAGCTTTTTTTTTTTTTTTTTTTTTTTTTTTTTTTTTAAATAACTGAACTTTGCCTGGTTTTTATTTAACCCTCTAATTTTTCCCCTCAAATTTAAAAAGTCGTAGTTTAAAATTACAGTACGTGAAAGATTTTTTCATCAATTAACTTTTTAATACCATTTTTCCTCTTCTTTTTTTTTTTTTTTTTTTCCTTTTCATAATGGATGGCGTTTATTCTAAACCAGTAACATCACGTTTTTTGATCTGTACCTTTGTGACTTTGGGTTACTTTGTGGTCTGTAGGTTGTGTACAAAGAAGGCTTAGGGAAGGCAACCCCCACACCGGTCACTCCAGAGATGGAGAGAGTCAAACGCAATCAAGAACAGATTAGCTCGGTACTGAAAGAAAGACAGCTGCCTTATCCTGAGAATAACCCTTCTGAAAAAAAATCCACTTCTAATATATCCTTCTTCACTCAGTTTTCCTCATTTTTGCCTATTTTTCCCTTGTTTTTTTTTTTTTTTACCTTCTGCTCTAGCACATAACCTTTTAGATGCTTTACTTCCCCAGATCTTTTTTGCCCCTGTGGTGATGAGTATGCTTAAACAATAACCCCACTCACAGACCGAGCGGTGAGCTATGCCAGTCTGACTTGTGGACACTTGTACACCACAGGTTCTGTACAAAGAACATCTAGCAAAAGGAACTCCAACACCAATGACTCCAGAGATGGAGAGAGCTAAACGCAATCAAGAAAACATCAGCTCGGTACGTCCTATGCTGCTGACACATGATTATCCTTTAAAAACTAACGCTGAAGCTCCTGGAATCCATACTCAGCGCAAATTAACAGTGAGGATGTTAAATAATAGTGCTGCCTAGCTACCCAGTTTTGAAGAATGAAGTAACAATGCTAAAATCAAATCCTTCCATACTTTCATTTACATTATGCCACCACTGTTTCTTTCTCTGTGATTATCTGCTCTATTTTGTTTTTTTCTCAATAACTGAATTTCAAAAACCTTTGTTGCCTTCTCATCCAAATATCTTCTGTGTTTCCTGGTCTTATACTGGATGAGATATAAAATATTATTCGGTAGCAATACAGTTTGTATCTGACACTATCTTTCAATTTATACAAACATGCCAGAAGTGGCCTCCTGTAGGCACTTCCTTGCTAACCTGCTGCTCCAGCTGTAAAAGTCCTGACATACCCCAGCCTCCAAAGGTTTGTGGACATACAGATGTCACGGCTTGCTTGATAAATCCAGGAATACAACAGCTGCAAACATCTACAGAAGCTTGGCGCTACTGTTATCACTGAGAAAAGAAAACCAGCAAAAAAATGTGATATTTTAATCAGCAATACAGGTCTAATGATGGTGCCTGTTTCCTGATTACTTCACTGAAGGTAGAGGTGCACATCAGCTCTATGAAAACGTTACCTGAAATATTAGTACTGCTTTCCCTCTCTACCTATTACAAATTATTATTATTTTTTAAAAAAGATCTTTTAGTTGAGAAAAGCAAGGTTTGTGATCACGCCCAGTGCTGTCCACATCTCGTATCATTATGGAGAAGAATTTTGCTTTGCATGCCAACATTATTCACCTACAGTTGCTGCTGCCTGTTTTTTTATTCTTTAACCTTCTCTGCCAGGTTGCCTTGCCCCCTCACAGCCCCTCCTCACGGTGCAGAATTAGTTTTGTGCCCTGTACTCACTTCCTTTTCCTCACCTGGCAGGTTCTTTATTCAGATAGCTTCCGAAAACAAGTACAAGGCAAAGCTGCATATGTACTGGATACACCTGAAATGCGGCGTGTACGGGAGACCCAGAAACACATTTCCACGGTAAGAGCATTTATAGGTGGATTAAGTTCACAAGTGATTTAACTAAAACCATGACCTTGCTCTCAAGACATGCCAGGGCTGCTGTCACAAGGGACAATGTACGCTTACCAACTGGTCACCCCCTCACTAAATGCATAAAGCAAGAGTGATTCCACGGGAAAGGCACGGTTGGGATTAGGCTCTCCCTTGTTGTTCTTCGGAGGGGAGAAAGCAAAAATTCAGAACTGCAGCACGGCTCTCTACTAGGCACCTTAAGAAAGCAGGAATAGAACTGACCATTTGTCTAATCTACAGAGGGACAAACATTTCATTGTACATTGCAGGTGAAATACCATGAAGATTTTGAGAAAAACAAAGGTACTTTCACACCTGTAGTTACTGACCCCATTACAGAACGTGTGAAAAAGAACATGCACGACTTCAGTGACATCAGCTACAGAGGCATTCAAAGGCGAGTAGTAGAAATGGAGAGAAAGCGTGTGGAGCAGGACCAAGAGAATCTCACAGGTAAGCAGAAGCTTACACAAAACACAAGCTGACCACAAGAAATTATTTAAGCTCAGCCGTATCAATTTAAAATTTCCATTACTTGGAGATGATGTTTTGTATCAGTGTGGAATGCATGGGGACTGCCCCAACCCAGGCTGCCCAAACCCACCCAGCCTGGCCTCAGGCACGGCCAGGGATGGGGCAGCCTCAGCTGCTCTGGGCAGCCTGGGCCAGGGCCTCCCAGTGAAGAGCTTCTTCCTACTAGCTAAGCTAAATCTCTTTTTTAGTTTAAAACCCTTCCCCCTTGTCCTGCCCCTACACCCTCTGACAAAAGAGCTTTCTTGTAGCCCCCTCTAGGCAGTGACAGCTCCCTCTAGGCTGAACAACCCCAGCTCCCTCCAGCCCCTTGATCATCTTCGTGGTATGATGTGGTGCTAGGTGACAGATGCTAACTTCTGACTTGTATTAAGTTCACCTCTGCGTGGGTTGCAGGAATGCTAAAGCTCACTTGATGTAGAATAAATGAAAAAAGAAGTCTGTGCTATAGATTTAAGAAACACAAATTCTGAAATCCTGCTTCCCTTTTTCTGATATGCTTTTACTCTCATTCAGGACAGATGGTTGCTGCTTAAGCTCCAGCTTCTCCTCAGAAAAGCCGTTTCTCTTACAGGTCTTCGTGTGTGGCGCACCAATCCTGGCTCAGTCTTTGACTACGACCCAGCAGAAGACAACATCCAGTCCAGAAGCTTACACATGATCTCAGGTTTGTTCCAGCCTGTACTATTTATTCAAAACAGGTTTTATACTTACACATATCCAAGCAGTAAACCTGACAGCTTGGGTTATGAAAGGGCAGTTTAGTCACTCTACCTGGGCAGGAATGCACGTGTACTTCAAAAAGTTACGCGCGGACACAGGTTGCGTAGGAATTAACAGTGGCTAGAGATTGTCTATAGCTCTTCTTCCTAAGGATAACTATTTATGTATTCACACACACAAAACACCTGTATACACGTGCATGTATATAATATGCACTTCTTGTTTTTCAATGTGTGCCTCCCCTTACAAAGCAAGGAGCTAACTCTGCTCCCACTGTTTTCTCCTTGCAGTCCAAGCCCAGCGCCGCAGCCGGGAGCATTCCCGCTCTGCCAGTGCCTTGAGCATCAGCGGTGGGGATGAGAAATCTGAGCCCTCGGAAGGGGTGGATCAACATTTGTCCTACTACAGCAACGGGGGCTTCTTTACCTCAACTACCACAGGTACGAGAACAAAACTGCACTTTATCTGAGGACAGACAGTACCCAGACCATCCAGCAGGACAGCGCTGGTCACTGGCTCCAACTCCTTTGGTCAGGAAAAAGTAGAGACATACACCTGGCAAAGCGCTGAGCTACAGCCATAACTGACTGACATCAAGTGGTGTTGCAGTGGGTAAAAGGCAGATCTGAGCCCCCTGCTGCCCTATCCCAGTACATTTATTGGGAGTAAGCCTGATCCCATTGCTAATTCCATAAAAAATAGAAGCAGCAAGTATAAAAGAACTAACACTACACATTTTTCTCCTTTTGCAGTGGGCTACAAACATGCTAAAACCATAGAGTTGCCACAACAAAGGTCATCGTCAGTTGCCACCCAGCAAACAACGGCATCATCGGTTCCTTCCCATCCATCAACCGCTGGTGTAAGTAACAGGGAGCAGCTGCACAGCCAGCCAGTCCCGAGCTCACTGCAGCACTTGCTCCCATACACTCTGAAAGTGTTCTGTTCGCCCTCAGAGTCACAGAACCACAAAAGCACTGAGGCAGGGTGCTGGCCGCACCTCTCAGAAACAAGGCTGTATCTACCGGAAAATTCATTCAGAGAAAAAATTGGATAAGGATGTTGAAGCTGAATTTTGAATTTTTGAGGCCTTATTGAAAAAGGCATTTTGTGATCTGAAACCAAGCTCTTTTAAAGACCAGCCAAAGCTCCTGCCATCAGGGTCCTTCTCAGTACTGAACTGACTTGGAATATAAGCTGGTGATTCTGACCAGGAACTACCAGCAGTGGTATAACCATGTCTTTATTTTTCTCCTTTCTTAAAATTGCAGAAGACGTATCGGGCCATGTATGACTACATGGCAGCTGATGCCGATGAAGTTTCCTTCAAAGACGGTGACACGATCGTAAACGTGCAAGCCATCGATGAAGGCTGGATGTATGGGACTGTGCAGAGAACTGGCAAGACGGGCATGCTGCCAGCCAACTACGTAGAAGCTGTCTAAATCAAAACCCTTCCCTAAGGCACATCTGCATGGCCCAGGCATGCCGGCAGCATCTCACACCTTAGAAGAGTTTCTAACACTTCTCCCACGTGCCTTATTGTCTGCCATGCCGATAGTGCCTTATAAGCCACCAGAGAAAAAAAAACCTGCAGAACAAAATACTTCTGAAACAGCTCATCAAAATGTTTGACAAGTACTTGTAAACACACTACTACACTCATAAGGGCTGTCTTGCTTCCAGTGTTCACATCTTTTCTTCCAACTTGCCTTTTTGTCTTTTCATTTAAGACATTTATATACAGATTACCATCAAAATGTTCTAATACTAGAATTTTAATCCAGTTCAGTATCACTGAACTTCTACACATGAAATTAAGGCCAAGACTACAAAGCATTACTTTATTCATTCGTCCATAAAGATACTTTTCTGGACTATTTTAAAGTGTTTTAATATATGTGTTTTCCATGTAAGCTAGTATCTCAAACCAAAGTTTATCTGTCAGGGAAGAAGGGAAAACATCACCAAGTAAAAGCCTCTTCCTTCTGCTTGCTGAGCTCTTACACATGTGTTTTTCATGCAGTTGTTCTGGGGTCAGAAGTTGTTACTTGTAAATTAGTGATGAAATAAAGCTGATGTTTCTGCAGTATCTCTGGTGTATTAACTCACGATGAAAAGCAGGGATTAGTCTTAAAACAAATTGGCTTGGTTCAGAAAAATGAAAAAACAGCCACAACAATGTTAAGTCAAACTGTGGGGGCTGTGAAGGAACTGGACAGGTTATTTCATACCTGAACACCTGTTATCTGTTCTCCTGAAGCATCTGGTCCTATCTCCGGGGACTGGCTGGGAAAATGGGAAAAAAGCACTTTGTGTTACTTTACTTTATCTTAGACAGAGTAAGTTAACAGGACTGACTTACTCCTGGCTTAAGTAGGCACCGATGACCTTCCAAGAACCTTCCAAGGTTCCTCCCAGCCTTGTGATTCCAAAGCAGCTCTGAGGAAGGGCTAAACAGAGCTGCGGTCATTTTTTTCCATTTAAACTTAAAGACTGCCATTAACACCTTTGGGAACTAATTGCTGTTTTATTTGCACGTATGTAAGTTCTAAAAACAATTAGCAGTTCCTGCAGCAATTCCTCTCCATAAGTGTCCAATATATACAGATTAGATTTCAGGAGTAAAACCCAAGAACTCTGAAGGTCTCTGAGAAGCAGCAATGCATTCCATGCAATTAAAGCTCCATCATAAATTATTAATCAACATTTGCAGTTATAAGTCTGTACATAATATACAAAGAACCCAAGTCAAATCCACTCACTTCCACAAAAGGAAAAGGTCTTCACCAGGGGAGGACTGCTGCAAACAAAGCCGTTAGAGCACAGCAAAGCCTGAGAAGTTTTGCAAAGTCTCTCACTTGCCGGGGTGCGTTTTATGGTCAGCTTCTTAGTGGGATTCTGGTAACAAGGCATGCACAGAGATGCCATCCACTTCTAGGACACCGGGGTTTTGGACTGCTGCCACTGCAAGGAACTAAGCACAGCTTAACCCAACATCCCACAGCATTGAAGAGTTTCAGTGACTCCAAAGGAAACAGACCTGGGAAGCATACGAGCAGAGCTGCGAGATCGATCTCCCACCACAGAGTTGGCAGTCGTAAGAACACTTCGGATTTGAAAAAATAATTTAACTACTCTGTTAGTTTGGTTTCACAGTCTTTGCTATTGCACACCTTTATCAAGTCTTCTTTCGCCACCTGAAAGAAAGATGCATAGCAATACAATACAAATACCTCCAACGGGGGATAGGCAATCCCACAAGTTAAAAAAAAAAAAGAAAAATCATGATATATTTTGTTCATATAGATTTTTAAAAAAAATTTTCTATAGTACAAAACATACACTTTAAGGATTAATTCACCAGTAAGAAAGCTAAATTTTTTTGGAAAAATTGTAACAAAATCCTCCTTAACTAGGAATGATAAGCAACTAATCAGAACTGTCGTGGGGGGGCGATTTCCAGCGGGACTGCAGGTTTTTCATGATACAGTTTGTCATGCCCGCAAGTTTTTCTTGCATCTCAAAGAGCTGGCTTCCTGAATAGCCATAGAGAACTTCAGAGGTCAGCTGAGCAGCAAGTGCATCGATCTGGCTCAGAAGATCTGCTGTGGGCTGGCCGTTTGCATTCAAGACAACCGGTTCAATCAAATCTGAAAAAGAAGGAAGGGGACGGTAGGTAGGGCACTGCAGGCAGAGTGGTCCGGTGTAAATCCCAGCAGCACTGTGTTGTAGTCCAATGTTGCAGTTTTTGTACAAAAAATGTACTCAGTCCACAACGTATTTGTAGAGTGAGCTTCTGACAAAGGCACCCCTCAGAACTAAACGCTACCCTCCTTTATAGTGACTTTCTTTATATTTGATTATGGTTATACAACAAAATTAAGGACTGAAATCAAAATATTTGATCCTATTAAAAAATACTGACCGTTTCCTTCAAGACATGTTACCCCAAGAACGTCCAACTTAAAATTGGACAGATGAAGAGAAGTTACTCCTGCATTTTGTTCTCTAGTTAACCCAATGCTTCAAAGGCTCTTGCAGGAAGAACAATTAGGGATTCCCCTGCATAAACTAATGGCAAACTCCAGAAATGCACAGGAACGTTCAGACAAAAATCTAGCCCCCTAAATCCAAAACGAGTATCCTGAGAAACATCTGAACTGTCTCCCCTGTCATCAGGCACCTTTTCAGCTCCACAGTTTCAATTTGTTTTGCTTCTGTGCACGCCCAGAACCCGAGAAGTTACTGCAGTACTGAACAGCTCAGCAAAGACCCTGGCTGAGATCTGCAAAGAGAAGTATGCAGAGCCCTGCCTGACATGCTGTTAACACAAGCTTGTTTAGGGAAAACACATAGCATATCTTGCCCTCAAATACAGAACAAGTTTAAAAAGCCATTACTGTAGGGCTTCATGAAGTGGCAAACTCAGTCACCCATCTAATACGGTAATACAGGCTATTAACTCCTCTCCAAAAACAAAAATAAGCGTTCCCGTTAGAAGAAAAGCAGCAACAGCAGAAACATCCAAATCCTAAGCAACAAACGGGCAGCAGTTACCTGTTGCAAGTTTCTCCTCATCAATAGATTTATCCTCTGCGTTGTTTACTGTCTTCTCCGCATCTTCAAGCACTACCAACTCCTCACACCCTCGGGATTTTACCTGAGGATTTTTGAGAGAACAAAAGACACGTTCAGAGAAAGAGTGATGAGGTGGGACATGCTTTACTCCGTAACAGATGTAATCCTCATTCCCAGTAACTATGTTGTAACCAAGTCCTGTACCACAACAGACCACCTTTGACAGATAGATCACAGCTTACAGAAATTTTGCTTGTACAAAAGAGATACGTTATTCTTCATGAGGAATGTTAGCAGTTTGTTAGGGTAACGTTACCTTTCTAGACACTAGGATTCAACTTTACCTGCTGCTCGTGATATCCTTTAAGAGCTTTTTTAACATTGGACACTTTAGGAGAACGGATGGGAAGAGTTTTGATCTCTAATGCCGTCAGAGTACTCAGATCACCCACTGTCTTAATGTTCTTTGCTCGAATGAGCTGCCCCAAGCCTCTTGCGCTGCAGCAGGGAAGAAAAAAGGGTTTGTTATACTAAAATCCACGTCCCTTCTCTGTGGCACTGTAGAGTAGGAATAAATCTTACATGAATGCCGATTCACATGCACATAAAGGAAACAACAACATGCAAGAGCCACTTCTATCTGCAGAAGCACACTTTTTTTTTTTGCATTTATTGATACCCAACCAGGAAAAGGGATTCAAAAGCCCAATTATGTGTAAGAGGAAGGAAGAGAAGCTGAGTACACTAGAAAAGAGCATTCAGAGCAGCTCCTGGGTATAGTTTGTCCCTGATGAATTACCAGAATTTCTAGTCAGAAGCCACATTAGCTGAGCACCTGGCATTTACATGTTTGAAACCTAGATCTTTTCCCAAGAAAACCCCACGTGGTCTATAAGTACTCCCAAACAGCAGCAGGATGGCGGCAACTTCAGCAACACATTGGAAGCTCCAATTATTATTATTATTATTTTATTTTTTTTAAAGACCCAGTAAGAATTTTCTCCTGAAATGGCATCTTCCAAAGCACCAGTGTACTTACCAGATGTTTGAGGTAATCTGAGGTAAAATTACATCAACGGGTGCCTTACAGCCAGCTAAGGCAGGATACACGCATTCTGTAGGAGAAGGCAGTGATTCCTTCGCCATTTCTGTGATCTTTGAATATCAGAGAAAAGTTATTAAATTAACTACCACACAACCAAATACAAGAAAAATAAGAGAAGAATACGAGAAAAATAAGAGAAACATGAACCAAAGCACTTCTTACTAAACACTTCTTTGAGCTCTTAAATTTAGGGTTACGAGATCCTGGGGACAGAAATCCTTTGGTTGGAGTGGTAATGTGCTGGATAGAAAAAGAGGAAAAAATCTCTCAGGATGGTAAGAAGTCAGTTAGCTAGCTTTCTAGCTATCTAGATTTCAGACTCTATTTGTCTTTAGAGAGCAACCGAACGAACAAGACCAAAACAGTTACAGCTATTTCGTAAACTTACTGATTCGCTACTCTTCACCCTTTTAACTGTTAACTGTTTGCAAGTGACCACAAACATACACTGCAGCTACGTTAATACGAAAAACAGACGACTTTGGACATTCAGAACACGTGTAGGAGCTTACCTTAGCCTGAATGGTAGATAAGATTTTCAGACTTCGTGAAGATGGTGAAGAATGGGATCTAATGACAGGGCTCCTCCTGTCTATGTCATCTGCCAGTCCTTCTTGATAAATGGGATTTGCAAAAGAGACACGACGGATCTGTTTGTAGAAAAAGTGGTTTTTAGCAGATGAACGCAAACCAGCCCACGCTGGTGAAAGAAGTCTGAAGAGACAAGATAACTCCGTTTGAAATGGATAACGTTAGGATATGTTATTCAAGTTCTTGAATGACACTAATCATGCTTCACCAAGGACAGAAACCGTGGCTGCCTTATTGCTAAAGGAAACATGCAACGCGTTCTGTAAAAATGCTTCTCAAAACCCACGGATAAGTCCCTGCTTGTGTATTTAATGGTTTGCAGTTTTTTGTTCCGCTGCCACTCAGGCACGCAAACTAGCCCTTGGCACTCGGCTTCAAAAATTAAACTCCCAAGCCCCAACAACACAAGCCTACCAGTGCTTGTGTGTTACGGAAACAAATCCACAGGTCTTCAGCATTATTTTTTCATTGTAAATCCTGTTAAAGCCAGTAACCGAGTGCCTTTGGAGCTCGTTATAGTGTTCCACATCCCCATTATGAACAGCATGAATTGCGAGTATCACAGAATGAATCGCATCGCCTTACCTTATTAGCAGGTGACAGGGAATCATCGTCTTGATTTCTTTTCACACCTCTCTTTAAAATACTGGTGGATGGAGAAGCCGAAGGAGACCACATGTAGCGTGCCTGCATACCGTTAGGGCTTTCGTTTACTACAACAAAAGAATCGAGGTTTTCTGGCTTCTGAGGTGAATCCACGTTGTTATTTTCTGCTACACCTTTATCATCTACAGCCACATTTTCAGGCACTGTAATTTCAGCTTCTATCAGTTCCTCTTTCATCTCTTTATCTAGAACAGCACAACTCTCTGCTACAGCGTTCTCAGCTGGCTCTTTATCATCCTGATTGCTTTCTAGTTCATTCATCTGTTCTCTCTCAGGCCCACTAACACCACTCAGTGCCCCAGGTGTCTCCTCCATTGGTCCATTCTCCTTTTCTTCTTCCTTTACTGTAGCTCCTGGTTTTTCACTTTGATGCCCTGCAGCCAGACAGCTGTCTGCAGGCTCATCCGAAGCACACTCGGACACGCCCTGTTCTGTTCCGTCATTCTCATCAATATCTACTTTTATTTCCATTATGGAATCATCAGGTTCACCTGCTACAAGTGCTGGATTCTCCTCCTCCATACTGCAACCATTCCCTTGCAGGTTATCTTCAGACATTCCCTCTCTTTTCAAGTTGAACACACTGGCGTCCTTACAAGGAAGCCGCGGTGTGCTCATTGCACAAGGCGCCATGGCCAAGCTCTCCTCAAAACTGGAGCTAGCAGACATCTCTGCTGTATCTGCAGCTGTCTGAACCGGGGTGGTTCGGGGCTCACGGGGGTCAGGGCTGTCCTCGGTTTTCAGCTCCGTGAATGACATTACTGGCTGCTTTGCCTTTGTGTAACAGCAGTCGCAGCTCCTTAGTTTTCTCTGCCTTTTGCTTCTCTTGTGCTGACACTCAGGTACTTGCAAAGAGGAAGGCCCGTTACTTGAAGCACTCGCTCCTTGTACATATTCAGGCAGAACACTTGAACGGTCTTCTGCATTCCTTTGCCCTTCCACACCTGTGTTTTCCCCTCCTGCTTTCAGAACTTCAGACACACACGGCTCGGTGAAAGATTCTGTCACCACCCCGGTCTTGGTCTGTTCCCCACACGTGCTCTGAGTATCAGGTGAAGTCTCTGGGCAGGCAGATCCCCCTGCTTCACCAGCATCTGTCAAAATTACTTCATTTTTCAGGTCCTTTTTCAGGTTCTGTGGTTCAGACGATGACATGTCTGTGCTGATTTCATCACTTAGCTCGCTTCTATTTGCTTCCAACAGATTTTTACTTTCGTTTTCTTGGGAAGACACCTCCTGGCCATGGCTTCCTGGCTGTAGGTCTTTCAGTTTACCTTCAAGAGAATCACTTCTGGTTTTCACTTTTCCAGGTTTTCTCTTCTTTACGCTTTCCTCCTTGGTCTCACAGCCATCAGCCTCTGAATTTTCTATGCTGGAAAGCAATCCTTGTGAGCTTCTTCTTGTATGGTATCGTGGGCGTTCCTTTTTCTTCTCGCCTATTGTACCTGAGCTACAGTCTTGACCTTCCATGTCTGTCTTCAATTTATCTTCTGACTTCCTAGTGCTTTTGTTCTCCTCCTCAAGACCCACTGAGCCAGAGTCCTCTGCAGCAGTTCTCTCGGGCAGGCTGCTTTCTCTTCTATTTGCAGTGTCTGTTGGTTTCCCAGACGCTGCTTTCTGCTTTTGGGATACATCGTCTTTAGTCTGTGGCAACTTCTTTTGCAGGGATTTTTCATCTTCTTTCCGTTTGTCTTTTTTCTGGTGGCCATCTTCCTTATCTTGACTACCCACTGACACTTCTCCGTTTTCTGACCGCCGCCTCGAAGAACGTCTTAGTGTTTTCTGAGTAGGTGACACGTGTGGGACATGATTATCATCATCTGTTACCTGGTCAGACGAACCAGCTGCCTCTGGGGGTGTATTTTCTTTTGAATCCATATCTAAAGCCCGAACCCTTTCTATTTCTGCTAGTGTATCTTCAACTTCTTTAATTTCTGCTTCTGTAGAACTGAGAGCTTGGGACTGAGCAGTGAGAACACATTCCGTGTCCTCCACGGCAGGAGACAGTTCAGGACTAGCTTCCATACTGTTGGAAACAGACTCTTGTGCACTTTTCTCTTGTTCTGACCTATTTAACCTGGAATGCTTATTTCCTAGCTGCTCCATTTTACTCTGCCTGCGAGTTAGCCTCCGTATTGCAGTAAGTATTTGTTCAGACTGTGAAGAATTTTTGTTCTCTTCTCTAGATTTTTCTAGTTTCGTACCAGTCTTGCACATGTTCGTATTTTCCTGTTTATATGGCACAGAAGAGCTTCCGGACATCTCTGATAGACTGTTTAACGCCGAAACGCTGAAGGGTCTGTTCTCTGAACTGTCAAATTTCTCCAAAGTAATAAAAGATTGCCGTCGGCTTGCAGGCTGGGGAGTTCCAGAAATTACATCACTTGAAGTCGAACTGCTACTGACATTTGAAGTGTCGCCGTTTACCACCAAGGACTCCTTTGAAACTGTTTCTGTAGCACTTTTTTCTAACCCCTCTCCAACGGCTGGCTCCTCCTGCATCGGTTCAGCCGTATCACTTTTTGACTCCCCCTCACTATTTACAGTTGAGTCGCTCTCCATGTGAGTAACAGACTTCTTTCTCACATCCTCAAGAGAGTTCTCTGATTTGCAGTCCCCCGTGATTTCACCTGATTTAGCGATGCATCCTTCACTCTTGTTTTCTTCCTGTCCCAAAAACACAAACAGCAAGATCTGCATTTTTGCTATGGACATGACATAAAATAACAGGTCTGGTGAAACAGAAAACAAAACACCCATGGGGATTTTCAAGACACCCTTCCTTCAAATTATCTTACTACGTGTCCTTCAGTAGACAATTTTTTGTTTATTCTTCCACAGAATGGTTGAGGTTGGCAGGGACCTCTGGATGTCATCTGGGCCAACCCCCTGTCCAAGGAGGGCCATCCAGGACTACGCCCAGGTGCCTTCTGAAGATCTCCAAGGAGGGAGATCTTCCCTCTCTGGGCAGTATGTGCCAGTGCTCCAGCACCTGCACAGTGAAAAAACACTTCCTGACCATCAGACAGAACCTCCTGTCTCACTGTGCCCCTTGCCTCCTGTCCTGGCACCACAGAAAGGAGCCTGACTCTGTCTTCTTTGTACCCCCCTTCAGATGTCTGTGTGTGTCAAAGAGATCTCCCCTCAGCCTCTTCTCCAGGCTGAACAGTTTCTCAGACCTTCCTTGCAGGAGAGGTGCTCCAGTCCCTTCCTCCTCTTCACAGCCCTTCACTGGACTCTCTCCAGTACGTCCATGTCCCTCCTGTGCTGGGGGGCCCAGAACTGGGCCCAGAGCTCCAGCTGTGGTCTCACCAGTGCTGACTAGAGGGGACAAACCACCTCCCTCAAACCTGCTACGAGTGCTTTGCCTCATGCAGCCAAGGCTACCATTGGCCTTCTTGGTGGCAAGGTCACGGAATAACAGCTAGGAACAATCACTTTTATACATGAAAAGAGTTACAGAACGACACGATGCACACAAAATACACCCACTGAAAGGAAAGGTGTTACGGAGAAGTCAGCAAGTGTTAGGATTCCTAGCATAAAGCTAGGCAATTCGTAGAACAGCACCATAGTTAAGTCACAGTAAGTCTACGCTGCAGCTTTCAAATTCCACCCCCCAGTAAAGTATTACTGGTGGGGCACCCAAATGATTGAACTGTAAGTCCCTATGATACCTGTAAGCTGTGTAACAAAGACATTTAAATGTATCCTTGTTAAAACTGTTATTAAAACCCTTGCTAAATCTTCACATTTTGAAATTAAATTCAAACATTTAATGATTGGCCTCTTCTAGTCTAAGGCAGGCAGAGTGGAACACAGCACAAACACTGCAATTGGTATCAAATGGAAGCCTACTGATGAAAGGAAATACAAATTGTAAGAGCTCTCAGTGAATGCTGTAGTCACTGAGTCTGCGTCAGTACTATGCAGAAATGGGAAAAACTAGAGGTTTAAAAACCAAGATATTCTTGGGAGCCTTACAGGTTAATCAACACGGAGAAAAGAAATGACTCCTGTGAACAGATACATCTGGGGGCACATTTTATTTTCCTCGAATAGTTTCCAAAGCTATTTAAACCCACTTATTTATCATACACAGTAATCAAAGAGCTTTGCCATCAATTACCAGAGCTACTAATATGAAGAAAACATTACGGATATGGTTACAATTCTGGTATCTTAATTACCATTAGACAACGAGAAATTACCTGAGAATTGTTTTTATTATCTTCTTTTGCATTTTCTATTAAAGATGGCTTTTCCCTAAAATAAAAGTTAATTAAATTAGAAGGGCTGCAAAAAAAAAGGGGGGAGGGGACCTTTAACATTATACAGACCACCTTTACTTACAGAGAATCTTCCTGGCTCTGAGTATACTGAGAAAATAAGGTAGTATCTTGCGAAGTGTCTAAATTGTTGTACATAGCAGGAATACCAACTCTGAAACAAAACCAGAAATGGTTACGTTGGAATATTAAAAAAGCGATGAGATGGGGTAGTATAATGCATTCATCGTAAGACAGCAAGTTCTTGTTGCAAGTAGGCTGAACTTCCAAACTCTTAAGACTACTCTGACAGCAAAATGCACCAAAGTGCTGAAAAATAAGCAAAGCAGTTCACCAACACGTGCTATGTTAACCCACTGTGTTAAAGCACTGTTGCACTCAAATTCTGCTTGCAGTCTGTTTTTGTGAACATCTGCCTGAATACAGAAGATACTTTAGTGCTATTTTCTCACACACAAAAAAAGAAAATTGGAAAGGAATCTTTGAATTAAAGATGAGTTTTGGGAATAGCCTCATTTGACATGCCGCTTATGTAAGACTTCTCTTTGGAAGTTAGAGCTTTTCCATCAGATGAGTAAATAACATCAGAATTTCCACAGTTCATGAAAAATGCCAGCTTGTTTCACATTGCAAACAAGAGTCATTACTTCGAACTGTGAATTCCAAGTATCAAACTCCAAACAGATGGACTATGCTTAGTTACAGGAGGAACTGCAGATCAGAAAATTGACTGCTTTGAGTCAGTACGCCAGGGAACTTTGTTAAGCTTTAAACATTTTAACTTGTATGGAAATGTGGGGCCTAACCAGTCTGAGTAATCTGAGTAAGCTGAGATAGAGGAATTGAAGTTATGTTGTACTCAATTTAATGACATTTCATGCTAAGTTTAAAAGAAAACTAATTACAAACCTCTTTGACCTGAGCACTTCTTTTTGATGTTCTGTCAGTATTCTTGGTTTTGTTTCTGGAGGAATGAATACAAAATCAACAGATTTCTCTTCTTCCAGAAGGATCTCACTTTTAGCCTTCGAAGACGAAAACTCTAGTTTTAACTACAGAAAGGAAAAAAGCTGGATGAGCAACAAGACGGTGGAACTGACAACGCTTTCATCACTCAGGTACAGCTATCCTAAACAGAACACTTTTCAGGTAACCACAGTTCTTTCAGCATATTAATCGACACAAATCCTTCAGTAGCTGCTGATTTTCTTTACCAGTCTTTTTATTCCAACACTACCACCTGTGAGAGTTTCTGCAACCCCTCCTCTGTGCCCTTTTGTAAGCTTCTGCACTTCCTTTGGCATCTGGAAGTTCAGAGTCTATAAATATTGAGGTACCCTCATGTGTTACAAGGACTATTATCTGCTGTTGCTTACTTAATCAGCAGTTTCTGAAGAGTGTAATACTGTGGCTCCCACTGAAAGAACAGCTTGATATCACTGAAGGATGACAAAAACCTAAGAACCAGCATCCTTTACTTGCCATCTCCAACACACTCAAAGGACAGAAAACACCAGTACCCTTCCTTGTTCTCAGGCAGATTTACCCATTTCAACAGCTCTCAAGTGCAGATTTAGGAGGGAACACAGGAGCTCTGACTGTCTGAAGACGATTCCTGCCACCTTCATCTACAAGAAACTGGTTGCTAAGCACGTGGGTGAGCAGAGCATCTCAGTGATGGTGTAACAGAACAGACTAATAATTACAGACACAGTCTGAAAACTTGAAGTTTCAGATCCAAGAAAAGTAACAGCAATAAATTTGCCAGCCTCCTTCTTCTAACAGAGTTGTCCTGCCCTTTGCTTCCTAATCCAAGTGACAGACCGTCAGACCCATCAAGCAGCCTTCCACAATCCCTACTTAAAACTCAGCCATCTGTAAACTTACCAGTTAAATTTTTGTGTTCAAATTCTCTAAGTGCACTGTACAGCTAAGATTAAAAAAAATCTCAAACAACTCATTAATTTTATCTCAGCGTTCACACCAGGATGTTCAGCTGCAGAACATAACAGAATTGATTGTCACGCTTATCTGTGAACACCTTACCTTTGCAGGAGTTACTTGCACATTACTGGACTTGTCTTTTAGTTCACTTGTCTGAGCCAATATGGAGTCTCGTTTTCGACCCAGATTCACTTCCATCCCACTCATCTTTGCATCCCACTGTGAATTTTCCATCTATTCAAGGAAAAATACAGCCAATAAATGGTATGAAGAAACTCCAAACTCACAAACCCACCCAGAAACATATTAATTTCTACAACTAAACATTCCCTTTTTCACTTGAATTATGTAGAGGAGGAGAACTTGAAAAATTCATTTTGAACAAGCTCACAGAACTCCAAGTTTTAAATGCATAAACTGTCAAGAGCCAGCTCAGTCTCTTGACAGTGTTTATCCAGCATGGTTCATCATTCCGGACATGAAGTTAATTGCAAGACAATCACACCAAAAATCAAAATTGACCTCTGCACTCCCAGGAAGTTACCCGCTAGGTGAAGTGGGGAATTCATCCACAACGATGGTACAAAGTATTTACCCACTAGGTCCAAAGTATTTACCTCCTCAGAGAATGGCGCGCTATGTTCTTCAGCTATTTCAACGCTTTCAAAGCCAGGCAGCAGGAGGGGAATTTTCTGTTTGGCTTGGCTTAACACAGATCTGCTCAACACACACACAAAAACAAACAAACAAACAAAAAAAAAAAACACAGACTTAGGAGGATAGAAGTATGCAACAAGACCAGCAGACACCCCAGCTTTCACAAGAGGCAGAATATAAATAGTGACCAGAACAATGCTACTAATCTGAGATCTCTTTCCTGGAAGTGTTTCAGTCAAATAAACCTATACACAGATTTCTAGGCTTATTCCTTGAACATTCTTCTAAGCTTTCTAGAACAAGACCACAAATATACATCACCCTGCGTAACTGAACAGCATACTAGCCATGTTTTTCTTTCCACAACCACGTACTTCACTAAGTCTAGCTCTTACAGTCAGAGAGGACCTACTTTACGCTGCACTGACCTTCTTCATATTCTGTCCCAGTCCAAGCCACACACAATATACAAAAAAACATTTCTTACTTTAATTCTTCAGGGTATGTCAGTGATGCAGTCTTAGCAAATGTTGCGTTCCAGAACTGGGCACACTGTTTGCGGATCTGCTTGCTCTTATGCTGAAACATTATGCAGAGCAACGGAGAAAGGTGCTCTAGCAGCTCGCTGTCGTAAGAGCCAGTGCAGTGAGACTGCAAACACAGAATTATCTCAGCCAGGAGTTTTTCAAGCTGAGGGAAGGAAGAAATATTTATTTTTAATATTCCATTCACCATGCACATTTGTTATTTAGAAGTTCTGTTTTGTTTTTGTTTAAAAACACCCAAAACCCAGATAACATTATGGCCTGAACAAACAAGTTTAAACACCACACCACATTAGTGAGAAGCCTCACTAATACCTAAGTTTAGTTGTCTTTGTTACCTTTTTTAGTTTAAAACAGGTAAACCTCTACCTTCACTACAATTTCGTTCAGAAAACAGAATGAACAGCAAGAACTCCACAATGCCACATGTTTTCCCACCCCACAGCTGTTTCTCCAGCAAGTTTACCTTGTTGTTAAGATTACTGTATGCTTTAGGTACATCAGCAAGCCTGCCAAAACAAACAAAAATAGTTATGAAATGTTTTTCTCTCATGTATCCCAAGAATTAAATACACACACGGAAGCACCGCACACTAGTTTTATTACACAACTTAATGAAATCACGTTACACAACATAAATTACCTTACACAAGTTACCCAGTGTCTAGCCACTATGAAATGAAGTACTGTTAATAAATATTGTCACAGTATTGAAATTAAACGGCAGCTGGAAGCCAAACAATTTAGTCTTGCAGAAATGTCTCTTTGGCATGAATGTAATGGCAACACTGGAAACATTAAGACTTCAAAAGTCCTAAAGGTTCCATCCCATGTATAAGTACCTCAGTTTTTGGTTTTATTTCTAAAAAAACAAAACAAAACAAAAAAACACCCTTACAATGGAGACTGCTACTCACATCCATGTTTTTGGAAACCCCCAAAACGTTCTTGCATCAGCAAGAACCGAGGACCACCACGTCATCCACCGTGTGTGCTGACTGCTGCCAAGTGCCACTAGGGCCACCTCTGGCACCTTAGCTCAGGCACCACCAGTTTACACACAGCAGTTGTAGAAAACCAATTTGAGTGATTGTCTTACAGATGCATTCTTTCTGCAGTGCTTGTGTGCACCACAGGAGTAGCACCCACCAGTTAGGCTGAATCTACAGCAAAGTGGCTGGTGCCCTTACAGCTGAGGCTTCGCAGCAGTTGAACATCCTTAGCATCCTAGGGTCAGTGCTTTGAATAACCCTGGGTTATGTTTAAACACAGAGTGATGCCGACTACACAGTGTTTCATTAATATGCAGCAATACAGTGAATCCAAATACTCACTTTGCTTTTTCATAAAACACTGCCAGTGGCTTTGAAAAAATTGCGAACATCGTCCCAATCACCGAAGGCAATGAAACATGGCTGATGATGTTGTGAAGAATAGCAATAATTGAAGGACCAACAGAGACCAATGCTTCTGCACAGATTTCGTTGGAACTGAACGCATGGAAAGAGTTTATTAACATCACCAGGAGTTTAAATAGAGACGAAAGCTTTCCAAGGGGCTCCCTTTTCTTCTTAGACCAATCTGTAGGTGTCTGTGGAGCTAATATTAAAAAGAAAAACAAGAAATATTTTTCCCTATGTAACTAACATGCATTAAAGTACATTAAGAAGATTTTTTTACATAGGAACAGTACCATACTGACATACTAATAGTTTAAAACCAGACCTAACAGAAGACATACATTTTTAATACATAACTTTATCACAGCACTACAGATACACAGCCTATTCCTCCTGTTTTGTTTATGGTTGGTCACACAAATCACTACTTTTAAGCATCTTTAATGCCTACTTGCCAGAGACGTAAACCAAGCTAGAAGTATCAGCTGACAGGTGTCAATTCTGGAACAGGTGAGGGGAGGGAAGGGGAAGCATCAAGTTTTATTCAAAAACAAAAGTTTCCATCATGTTTTTTCTCATTAGCACTTCCCATTAAAGCACTTCATTCTTTCAGCAGACCAACACAATAGCTCGCTACCCATAGCTAACAAATTCAGCTGGGACAGAGAAGTTATACAAACACTGAGCTTTACACGGAATTATTTTGGAAATCAGTTCCTCAGGTCTAAATAGGAGCGGGGAACAGAGAATATTTTGCTTAAAAGATCTTTTGTATTCTATCAAACATGTACTATTACAATGCAAAGCAGCTCCACAAGCAGTAGCCTTTTAACCGTTACACTAACAGCTTAACATCTATTTCAGACAGGTATTTGTTACATATTTAGACTACAGAGTGATCAGGCATTACACTGCTTCTGATTACGTTTGAACAAAGTAGAAGCACATTTCACCTATAAATTATAGCTGAACTATCAAATGCAACTTCAGACAGAGCTGTGTCCTACAAGGAGCTGAGAAGGAACGTAGCCTTCATGGTTACATGAATTTCAAGTGTTCTCTGCCAAGTTACACAGTAACTACTCAGCTGCTCAAAAATCAGAATTGCTCTACTACTTAAACATGCATACTGGATGATGTTTGGAGTTTCTTTTTAAGAATGTTTGTCAATCCCTTCAATGCCTTGCTAATATGCGTATCATGTAGACTATTGATAGTGTACAGTCATTGCTTCTGCATCTATAGTAACTCCTATTTTCACCCAGACCTGAAAGAGAGACAGAAAACCCCAATACTCAAATATTTTCTTACATCTATTTTTTGGCTGATATTTAATACCATAGGGTGCAAAGTTGATGCAGTCAACCATAACGGATATGATATGGATGAGACCATCCATCATTGAAGACACCTGAGGAAAAAAAACAGAAGTCATCAGCAAAGCCCAGAAGAACTGCGATGACAGAAAATTTGTGTTGGCCATTCAGAGCAGTGCAAGACAGCTTTTACATTTAAAAGCGGGGACAAAGTTTCTGTGCATGGTCAGGTGAGACTGAATTAAGTTTACAAGCCAGCTAGATTCAGTCTTCCCACTCTTAACAGATGGCACAAAAACATGTAAACTGAAGGAAGCGAAACAGTAATAGACAGTGAGAAGGTGTTAGTTAGGCTTAACGTACAGCAAAACGTTAGCATTCAAGGTACAAGGTACTGACAATCTGGCATAACGCATTACCACATCTCTGTGTGTGCTTAAGTTCAGTAACTATACTAAATCTGATTTTCAGGAAAGCCACTGTAGGCACAACAGCAAGATTTTAACAGCATCACATTAAGGGAAGCACAATGAGTTGTTACTACACACTGAGATCCATGTCAAGCACTGTTTCAATCCATCACAAACTCCTCTAAATAATAAAAACACTGCTTTTAAAAAGGTCAAAAACCAGTTTGTATCAATACAACTTCCATACTGGAGCTCTAAGTACAAGTTTGTTTTTGAAAATTGAAGTTTATCAGAATACAGCCACATCAAAAAGTTACAGTGACGTAACCCCCCAAATCAAATTATGCCCTCTAAATGCTACTCTGCTACTCTACCCTCCTTCCTAATCATAACGCTTCTTTTGTGGGACTTGTTAATTCAACCTGAAGTTCCCTCAGGCAAACAAAATTTCAGCTGGCCAAGTTGTTTTGGTGAACATCATCAACATCGTGGTAAATACAATATTACTGAAATATTTAGTAGACAAACCCAAAGACTGCTTGACATATTTTAATATTTGAGTGTTATATTACTTTTACTCATTTCTTTCAATCTATTGCTAGTTCAGTTCTAACTCCCAGTAATACAAAGAATTTTGTTATAGCTCTAAGTCTTACCCCAAACACTTTGAATTATAGAAAACACTACATTTAAGTTTACAATAGGTTCTTGTAGACATATATAACTGAAAATGCCTGCTAAAGTATTTGTATAGTTCAATGTCACAGGTTTATACTCACTACTGGAGTTTCACCTTCTAGCCCAGATATTATTTTGGCACAAAGTTCTTCACAGCATAGGTTTTCTTCTGCTGTTGCAACTAAAGCAGCACAGCGAGCAAATGCTCTATACAGGTCAGACCAAGTGCGCAGCAAGGATTTCATAGTTGGCTTTAACAACAGAAAGAAAAAGTTTATGAGTATCAGTGCCTGGGCACAGAGATAAAAAAAAATAAGTTTTCTTCTGTCAAAGCCTATACAACTCAAGAATTCTAATCTTGGAGAAGTAGTCTTAATATATTTGTGTATTGGTAAAAGAAATGCTACTCTGAGATCATGAGATAGCACGTCATAGTTTTTATAAAACCCACATTGTTTCTAATCAGCATTAGGTATCAACTGTTACCTGTGGAAATTCCTGAACAGGGAAGATAAGGGCTACTGGTAGCAACAGTGCACTATAAACAGCATTGAAATTGTGTTCCAGTGCATCACCCTGATTTACTTCATTAGTCTGCAATGATAAAAAAAACAATTTACTGCTTAAGCAAATGCTAGATTCAAATGCATTTATAACAGCCTTATCTATCATCTGTTTTCTATGCAAAATTGCACTAGCTAAATTGCCAATGGTGTTTTGAAATTAGTTATTCCTCCATTCTGTAAGAGTTCATGTTGATCATACTATTTAAACAGATAAAAAGCTTTGTTTAATTCCAAAATAGCCCCTTAATTTCAAGGATTTTTTTTAAAAAAGTGCTTTTTCTAAGCTTATTTCCGTTGCAGCGATGCTAATACCCAGAATATCTGAAGCAAACTATTTTTAAGGTTTTTTACATCTCATGACTGCAAGATTAGTCAATGGAGTTCTGGTAAGCCATCTGCAGAACCTGTTGAGTATTACAGTATCCCTGCAAATGTTCATAGTAATGCTGCACACATTGCAGTCTCTTAAATGCCATCAAGGCTTATATAATTTTACCATCAAGACATGCAGTTCCCAGAAATACATTAAGATAGAAGATCAGCACAGAACGTGTGTTTTCTGGTGAAGAGAAAAAAAAGTAACTATACCCGATTAATCCATTCGGTTAGGGGGTTAACAACAATACTCCACATTCTCCAAATATGTTCCTTGTTTTCCACCAGCTTTGCATTCTTGTTAATAATGCATAACACAGATTCACTGAAAGCCAGTGGAGATGTAGGCCCAGATAAAACGTAACCCACGAGAGTTTCTAGGATTACAAAGAACCTAGGGAAGAGAAATTCAATAGGTAAGAGACATTTCAGATGAAGTTCGGAAACAACTTCTATAAAGTCTTAAACTACAGGGAACTTATTAATTACAACAAAATAAAAACCGAGAAACAACACATACCTTTCATCTGTTACACACCACTCCAAGAGGTTATCATGGAAAGGCAGCTGAATTAAGAACAAAGCTGGCGTTCCCTTGCAAGAGAAATTTCAGATGTCAAAGCAATATATACACTAAACAAATAAAATAGTTGCCTCACTTAAATGTGTACGTATCTTCAATTTTTAACCGCAAGCCAGAAGTTTACAAGTTGCCAGAAACTGTCAATTCTTAACATTTCAAAGTAAGAAGAGGCAAGAGCTAGAGGAATTCTGCTAGGTGCTGGTACTTTTCAGCCAATTATACTACAGTTGAAGAAAAAAAAAACACCATCAAGTGAGTTTTTATAGTACTTAATCACCATTTCCTTGACACCATATAGAACACCATGAGTGTGCATAATGCAAACATTACATATTATGATGCCTGAAACATGATAGAGTACGATGTGATTTGCTTTCTTCAGTTTCACAGTACAACATCTTTTGGACAACCTCTGTTAAAAGCCTACTATATCAACCTAGCTAATGTTAAAGCATTCAGAAAAATGCACCTAATACCTGCCAATTAAAGCTCCGATCACGTTAATCAAGTTTCACTACGTTAACTAAGTCAGCAAAAAGATCTCCAAATCCAAACTCGGGAAAAGAGTTGAAATAAACTCAAAGTTGAGCTCTTAAGCCAATTTTGGTAGACAAAACTTTACGCTATTCATTTGAGGCATTCACGTAACCTTGTTACATTTAAGTCTTCTCATAGCTACATATTAGCTTTTTGAGGAAGACTACAAATAACTTTTTAGAGCTACTTTCACAGACTAAAGAGCTATCTCCACTGCAGAAAAATAAACAAGCTGTCACCTCCTATCTACTGGTGCATGTAGAAGATCATCCGAGTTTTTAAAGTCTCTAAACAGCCTTTTAGATTTTTTAATAACTAACTGGTATACATGCTCCCAGTCTGCTCCACTCCAAATAAAACAAAAAAGAAAAAAAATCTAACTTCAGTCTTTGAGAAAAGGTGGTGGTGGGTTTTTTTGGTTGTTTTTCAGATTGCTGTCACCTACTTGTCCCTTCCAACGCAGCACACAGAACTCAGAACGGCTACGGCTCACTAGGACCAAAGTAGAACAACGTAGTTTTCAATACTACCACCACCACTTTTCTGTAGCAGACAATAGCTTCAAACATTAAAAACCTTCAAATATTAGTCTGGATTTCACGACTTATGAGGTGCTCTGCACATCTGTGCTTACATGACATCCTAATGCCTTTAAGCATAAAGAAAGTTCTGGAAGGAAGTCAGACTTACATTTAAAAGATCCATATCAGCAACCTGATAAGCTGGTGATCCTAATACTTTGGGAGGTAATTCCTTAACAGTAATATCAATGAGAGACTAAAGAGGGGAAAAAAAGAGAACAGGGTAATTCTTTTTTTTCTTGAGGACAGCAATATTTTAATGTAAAAATACATATGCAAGAGAAACTGTAACAATTGCTTTCCTTTGAAACAGAAGGTTCTGAGAATCATATACCCAATACGGTCAACCCTGCTAACAAATCTGCAAAACACCTAAAAAAAACCTTAAGCAACATTATGACACACCATTAGAACTGCACAGTTCATACCAAACACTGGTTCTCAAGAGACCTGTCTGGTCAATTAGGTGCAAAAGACTGCCAAACAGAATATACGTAGTCAAGTAGAAATTAGGTTTAAAAACAGACAAAACAAAAACCCTACAAACCCTCTCGACTTACCAGTATTTTCTGCACAGGAAGAGAATTTGATCTAACAGTGTTTTTTAGGGCCTGGAGTAGCATAGTCAGTACTTCTGACCCCTGCTTTTCTTTCTTATTACCTAGAATAAAGTATATTTACAGTTACAGCAGAACAAATTAATGCGCAGTCACCATTACTTAAATCTTAAATACAAGGTACTGTAGGATCATAAGAAGTTCTGTATACTTATAAACATTACCAATTACTTTATCAAATCGGATATCAAGTATCTCTGAAGAATACTGTAACTGAAAGGTTTAAATAGAAAAACTGTATTTTCTAAGTAAAATAGAAACACCTTCCTGTTAACGCTCAACTCTGGCATATTAAAAAAAAGGCTGTGGGATTTTGCAAGCATCCAAGTAACATATATCATTTCTATTACGCTTTTCAGTTAGATCATTCAACTGAAAATACTATTATTTAGACATTTTTTGTTTGTTTTAATAAGAATTAACTTACATCAGCCTATCTGTAAAGAGACTATGCTACAACAACAAATTTGACTTGGGGAAAAAAGGTAGCTGTAGTCACATAAATTGATACTACTTTGAGTAATACATCAAATAATACGTCAGTTTTTCTTAATGCCATAGACTTGGCATGGGATTGTTTTTAGAAATTGAGATTATTTTCAGCAATAAAATAGTTCAAGTGCTTCTGTGTCTTATTGCTAAAAGACACACAGCTGCAGTCATACGCTACTGGTGTCTTCCCCGACTGACAAGCCTGAATGGATTCAATTAGCATGATTTTGTAGTTTTAGCAAACATATTAAAGAGGTCAGTTCCAAAAAACTGTTGATGATGCCTAAAAACAGGTTTTACTACCAATGAAGCAAACATTTCTTAAAGTCTACTAAAAAAAGCCACAATCACTGACTGGTCAGCTATGACAATAAAAGTTTACCTGATTCAATAGCTGTTTTTACATATCCATTTATATCCTTCCATATAATATTCAGCATAGAATCTGCAAGATAAAAATATTTCCATTCACTTTGCAATAAAAACATTAAAAAAACAATATTTAAATACAACCTGTGTTAGACAGACATTGACGTAAGCAGAAACTGGCATAAGCTTTTGGACCAAGTCAGGTAAGTTGTATTTAAGTAATGGGGACAGATAATTATTACTATTTTTCCCCGCTTATGTTTTCCTCCCCCAAATTATTTTTCAGAAAAAAAAAAAAGAATTTTCCCACTAAATTCTTACCCGGAACTTCTTTTCCAATTGCAATAAATCCATCCTGAACTGCATTTATAAGTGTGGCGGCATGCTTACAAAAAAAAGATGAGCTGCTGATGAGTGGGTGCTGGAGAGGCTCTAGGAGAAGAACAAAGCCTGTTTTGTAAAGCAGCTATTTTGCAGTCTGTTTTTAAATTAAGTCTTAAAGTGAGCAGGAATGTGTATACTTACAGCATTTCACATAATTAAAAATAACTTCAAGTATTAAAGATGACCACTAGCAGTTTTAAATATTTAAGGCATTTCATGCCACTGGACACCTTTAAATCCAACAAAATGTGATTAATTTCAGACTACATAATAGTACTTTGACAAAAGGTAACTCATATACCTAAACTAAGTACAAGTTTGTTTTGCTTCGCAAAATCCAAAACTTCTGGTCCCATCAAGAAGTGAAGCAGCATTTCAATTCCCAGAAGCTGGATAGAAGGAATCACCACCACTCCTGCAGTACTAGAATTCAAGTTCATTCTTGGTGTGGCCGGACTTGCAAATGGATAAGAACCTGAGTGGTAAGAGAAAAAAAGGAAGTTACCTCCTATGTCACCTGTAGCAAAAGAAAAAATCCAACAAACCAGAACCCCACGGGAGAAAAGCAAGGCATGTAATAGTGCTGCTAAAAGGGATCTAACAGTCAGACATTATGTACACAACACAGGGTTTAACATCACAGTTTTAGCCATGTATTTTGAAAGCATGTGTCTTCCAAGGACTTCAAAGTCTCAGATGCCAAACATTATTTTGGCAACAAAAGGTGCCACGGAAGTTGTGGCAATAGAACAAGTTACACACTACATTATAAATGCATTGAGGACACTTGCACGATGAACCTGAGGCTTCTAACCACAACAGTCTAGAATGGTATGAGAACACCAGGCTTTCCATGCAGAAGAGAGGCAGTTCCGTATCTCAGCACTTGCACGTAACACACGAGTTAACGTGATTTCACACGTCCTTACAGTATTATGAGCAGTGTTATGATCACTGCAGTATTATCTGGACAAAACCTAAAAATGCTACAGAACTGAGACTAGTATACACAGAGCATATAACACAAAAAACTTTCAAGTTTCAAGTCAAAGCCCCATTGCAAAAGCGAACACAAACCTGGACATTAAAGATGGGCCCTCAGCAGTTTGATTACCATGATTTTGCAAGCTTGAGGCACTGACTACAGTCTTAACTTAACCAATATAAGTCACCACCTAAGTTTTCTGCATGTCCATCTGAGAAGTTACTGTTTTCAATAATGTGACAAAGTAAAAACCATAAATGTGTTACACAAAACACCTTAGCTCTTGCAGCTAAAATACAGGTGGAAACAGGCTTGCATTTTAATACCTGATTTCTGTGTAGGGTTTGCCAAACCCAGATTTTGGTTGGTTGGTGCACGCAAGGGAGTTCCTGGCAACGCAGCAGAAGAATCTAGACTGAGAGTACTCTGGATTAGCGGTACACAAACCTGCAAAAATACCAAATCTAAATAAAAATGACACAAACAAACCATAAACCACAAAGAAGCATGTATTTTAAATATCACAAACTGTATTGCTATTCACAGCGCCAATTTTTCAGAGCTTCTGGGTCCTCATAATGGTATTTCTAAGACACTGTATAAAACATATGTTGATGAACAAATATGAACTAGCTAGATAAAACAGAAACTCATGTTAGAGGTGATCCAACTGTACTCCGTTTAAATTTTTTTCTTTACTCCCATCTTGAAGTTTCATTTAACAAAATTCAGAAGCCAAATAAAAACTTTTGGTTCGTTCTGATTACAGTGTAAGTAGTAATGAAACACCTGAAATATTTTTCTCCATGATATTGAGGAATATTTTAAGAGGTCAAAACAATCCTTATATAACTTGCTCATGTGTATTATTACTGTGTACTGAGTGGAAGCATTCACTAAGATACTCACATTACAGGCAGATATGCTCTCAAGTCTTTTGGAACTTGAAAAATATTGCACACAGCCCTAAGTGTTCCTCCTATATTGCTACATAAACACAAGGCACGTTTGGTTCCTAAAGAGTTTTACATTATTAACAAACTAGAGAAGCGCAAAGTAAGTACACAAAAGCTACGGTAACAGAGTGGCTGTAGCTGATGCTGAGTGTGCTAAGTGAAGTGATTACACTACAACTATTTTTGGTTGTGTTACCTGTTCAAAGTTTGCAGGCAGCTGAGGTCCCAGCCTCATGAGCAAATACCACCAGACCTCCAGTTTCGTCAGTGCTAAAGCCTCTGTTCTCACATGGATTGAGCTCAGGGGCTGCATTAACAATTTCAGCCTTTTAGCACTGCACAATATATCTTGAAGAAAAACAAGAAAGCATTTTTAATCAACGCAATTATTTAATTTGATTCCAAAATAAGAAAAAGGAAACTTTTTGAACCATTCGTTTTCTTCTTGCTGTGTTTTATCTTAAAAAACAGTAATGCTTTGCAAAACTACAATACCACACTAATCTTTCAGACTATTCAGACTGCTTTAAATGGTGTCTGGAATGACCCTGGAAATAAGAGGCGTTTCTTTCCAACACCAGAAAGGAAGTGAAATGTACTGCATACCAACATAAACATGAGGAAATGCACTCCTGCTTGCTATGTTAAAAAGTAACATCTCCCACAGCAAAATAAAGCCCAAACATTTAATGTACCTGTATGTTAACAGCAAAGTGAGCATGAGAAAATGAGAAATCTTAAACATGGCATACCGAGGCCACAAACGATCATTTGTCACTGAAGCAGAAGCATGTTTGGACAGAAGTTTGCTCAAGTGCTTAAAGAGAAAAAAACTTCCAGCCAGCTCAGCAGCAGCAGAACCTGTCCACCAGCAATTTATAAGGAACTGCTGACAGACTGCTTTTGCAGCATGCAGTCCTCGTTAGCCATGATAGAGCATGCAGCACGAACACTACTAATGCCAGTGATTTTATCTAGAAAAAATATCTTTGTTAATTGATCTATGGAAAACAATGATTAGAAGTGACCAGATGGCAAATAAATCAGAATTACAGCTTAACTGAAATACAGCTGAACTCAGAAATATTCACGTTTAGCTTCCTCTTCAGGACAGACTGTGAGCGCAATCAAGATAACTATTTTGGGTGTTGTGATATATACTAGACTTGTCTAGGTCTCTTTTGTACCCTTTAAACAGATTTTTAAATATGTATTTTACATCTTGAGAATCTTGATGCATGGCTCTCCCCCCGTTAATCCATACGGTACAAAATACTACCTACAGAACAAAGTTCTTTTTCTCCATTTGACTGCTGACTGTTTGGCTCAACTGAAGCATTACAAAAAAGGCTTCTAATTTTATCCATTTCTACTAGTAGCAAAACTGACGTAGAACTACCGGTCAACATACATCACTTTTCCTTATGTATATCCACACAGTATATATTATACACCACATCTATACTGTGTATATACAATGGTACATACCATCGTTTTCATCAGGGTAAGAAAGAGGGAAACAATACATACTCTTCCAGTTATAAACAGTGACAATACTCAAAATAATTCAGGTTAACTTTCTTTTTTAAAAATCTACCTGGATTTAAAGCAAAATTATCTATTAGACTCTTCCATGCAATGAAGGCTATTTTCTTTACTACCGGTGAGCCACTACGGAATCCAAGTTCCTCCAGCTGCAGCAACGAATTGATGAAACTGCCACTACGATGCAGAGTCTGCAAAGAACAAAGTTCAAAGTTACAATAATTGTCAAGAATTTAGTTATTAATCTCTAGGTAAGTAAAGTGACTGGTTTTCTGCTTACCTTTCCAAGTAATTTGACAAACAGTGGCCATAGTTTTAAGACGTAAGTCTCATTTTTTGTAGAAAACAGTTTTTGAAGTTCTGAAATTAATTTCTGCGGGCAAAAAGAAAAATAATTTATACAAGGAATACATTCAAGTTATTGTAAAAATTATGCAATCCAATCAATGATAACTGGAAATATACAAGCAGTCTGGAAATAACTTATTTCTAGAGCAGAAAGGTAAAATTTTCTACCAGGTAGCATTCCCTGGTGAGTCAGTCAAACGCTGCTACCATTTGATTACCTTCTTTGCTGAAATGAATAGCTGGTATCAATTGTTCCTGCTGATAATGTCGACCAACAAAATCAATTGCCTCCACTACCTGTAGGCTCTCTAACTCTCAAGTCACAGTGACATTATTAGTGGCAAATTCCACTTCAGCCAAAGGATTTACCTCTTTTGGTTGTTGGCGGTGGCTTGTTTGCTTTTAAATTTATTTATTTTTACAATGAGTGGTTAAGCACTGGAACAAGCTGCCCAGAGAGGTTGTAGGATTTCCTTCCTTTAATACATTCACAACTCAAATGGTCAAGGCCTTGAGCCACCCAGCTTAGCTTTGAAGCTAGCCCCGTTTTCTGTAGGAGGTTAAGTAGAAGATGCCATACCAAGTTCTACAACAGATCCTAGTTCTCTCACCAAATTCTTTTTAAGAAACAGTAACAGTATAACGATACTATGAGTTAGAAACCTGTCTTTACAGCATTAAAGATCACTTAAAGAGAAGCTTTTCTCACCAGTAATTCTTGCCAGAAACCTTAATTTTTCTTTTACAGTGGGCCTATGTTTAACCTTGCTGTTGAATTAGTTTTTCTGTCAGAACTGCTGTCATCATGAAGTTGCTCTTAATGCACAGTGGCAGTAAAAAGCTACTACTTAGACTACAAAAAGACAACAAAAAAGTCTACTCCTGTTTTATCCAGGAAAAAAAAGCACATTTCTACTTACTGTGGTCATTAGGTGTTCAGTGACAGCTGCCACCTCCGGCTGTTTCTGCAGCAGCAGGGGCATGCCCATCTCCAGCGCAGTGGCACCTCGGAGCTGCACTTTATGAGCCGAATGGACGACCAGAGGAATGATCAGCTTTGCCCACCTCACAGCCTCTTCTCCCATCTGGGTTGGGGTTTGCTCCATTAAGCTGAATTGAAAAGACAAATATAAGCATTGCTCATCTCTAACAGGCAGCATACTGCTCACACGCTCAGTCTCAGGTATCATCGATGAGTGCTCTAATTCAGCTCAGGATTCAGGAAGCCATTCTGAACAATTTTAGAACGTCCTATTTCGATGGCTTACTTAACTGCAATGCTCATGGGTTATTTCAACCTCCCCAAAAGCAGGACAAACTGATGTTTATAGTTGCCCTTTCTATGCCATCAGTATTTTTTAGGCATATGAGCTGAACTGAGAGCCAATAAAGAAAACAGTGCACATACCGTATAACAACATTCAGTGCTTCATATTCAACGACCATAGACTGGGCTTCTCCTTTAGTAAGTATTGTTTCCAGTGTAGAAATAATATTGGACACCTGAGGAAACACAAGAACAGAGTGAATGATGTACTCAAACACAAATATTTTCCCTGAGCAGCTGGAAGCATGAGATTTCATTTCCCAGGCTACAAAAAAGTTATGAAACTTACCTCCTTTTTAACAATTTCAGAAGGAAACATCTGCTTAGAAATCACCCAAAGTGCTCGAGTGCGAGTGTTTTTGTCTGGAGTTTTTATAGCAATGCTGTTCACCGTTGAAAGCAAGTCGTGTACTTCAGTTGCTGAAAGCAGAATGCATAGGAGTCAAACTGAGTATTCCACTCAGCTTCTTAGCAAGCCTCAGGTCATTTTGCTCATTTAACATTACAAAAGCAATGAGATCCATTCAACTAGACTGTCTTAAACATTACTTTTTGGAAGTTTCTCATGGAATTTTAGCTAAAAAAATCAAAACGTATTAATGCATGTAGATACTATTAACATAGCACATACATAGTATTGTAAGAAGCCAGAAAACCCAAAACATTTGGGTTTACGTAGCAAAAGTTTGGTAGCAGGGGGCTGCAGGGGTAGCCTCTGTGAGCAGAGCCCAGCAGCTGTCCCACATTAGATAAGGGCCAGCTCCAACCGGCTCCAAAAAGGACCTGCCACTGGCCAGAGCTGAGACAATCAACAGCACTGGTTGGTCATCTGGGAGGGCAGATTTAAGAAAGGGGGGAAAAAAACTGCTGTGCAACAGCAGCTAGGAGAGAGGAGTGAGAAACAGAGACCAAGGTCAGTAAAGGGGATGGAGGAGGTGCTCCAGGCAGGCAGCAGCAGTTCCCCTGCAGCCTGTGGAGAGGCCCCTGGTGAAGCAGGCTGTCCCCCTGCAGCCCATGGGTCCCACATGGAGCAGATCTCCACGCTACAGCCCGTGGAGGAGCCCCCGGTGGAGCAGGTGGATGTGGCCTGGAGGAGGCTGCGGCCCATGGAGAGGAGCTCACGCAGGAGCAGGGGTCTGTGGGGATCTGCCGCCCACAGGGGACCCGTGCTGGAGCAGTTTGCTCCTGGGGGATGGATGGACCCCGTGGTAAATAAATTGGACCCAGGCAATAAATTGCATGGATCTCCCTACACTGAATCTGTTTTGCCCATGATGTGATCTTGGTGAGTGATCTTCCTGTCCTTACCTCAACCCCTGAGCCCTTTCTGTCATATTTTCATCCCCTTTTCCTTTGAGGAGGGGAAGTAAGAGAGCAGTTGTGGTTGAGCTCAGCTCCCTAGCAAGGTAAAACCACAACTGTAAAGCTAGAAGATAATTTTACCTAAAAAGGGCTAAAGCTAAAAACTGAATATTCAACTATTTACAACTGCTTGGATTTCAACTTAGCAGTACTTTACAGTCAGTTTTCCTGCTCTGACATATATAAATTCACGTTAAGGTCTACAAAAAAAAAAGCCAGAACTTTTAGAGCTGAAACTGAGCTGACATTGAGCTTCTTGTCCCACCTTCCTAACTCTCCACTGATTTCCAGGACCTGACCTTATATAGCAGGCTTGACTGCAGTTTATTAACTGGTTAAAAAAGAAAAAAGCTCTAAGGGAAAGGAAAGGGACCACACAGACACTGCCAGAGATGCTTCATTTCCTCAAGAAATCAGGTTATAGTTTAAGTAATAGAAAGGCAAGAAACACTGGAAGATATAAATAGAAAAACGGAGAAAAAAGCACCGTGTAAAAACGCTCTCTGACCATCCACATGTGACAAGTTCAGCCTTCACCTTCCACCACTACACAACCTGTCCACACGCACACAGACAGCTGGCATCGAGCTGCTTCTGACCATGTCATTGCGACTAGGTACACCTGACACCTGGAACCTGTAATGGTACCTCCTGAGGACCAGCCAACTTGCACATCATCTCTCCTGGATTAACAAAACCCCGTGTTTTTACCTTGAGGTACAGCCTCAAGTTTTCAGCATCGAAACCTGCTGTTACAGGGATTTAGTATCTTCCAGGAACGCAGGCCATAAGGCTGTAAGACTGGATGTTTAACAGTTGTGCTGTTAAACATTTCAAAATAAGCTATTTTAATGCACCAAACAGGAATTACCAGGTGAACACTGAAAAAACACTGAAAAGCACTACCAAGCAGGCCCCCACTCTACAGAGGAAAAAAAACGTTCTTCATGATTTTTCCACTTGGGTGGCTTTTGATTGCAAGTTTTCCAGAAAACCATTACAGAAGCTAACTGCTACCAAAGCATGCAGTCAAACTATGAGGTAGTAGGCCAGTATTAGTGTAATAGCAAGAAATTGTGTTTTACTTTTTTTGCACAAGATGGAATTAGTGATCCGATCACACCGATATAGAGACAAAGCTATTATACCACTTGGGAACGGTAACATTTACCAAAATTAAAGCTTATGCTAACGAGGAAATAAAGGAAGGACTATGGTATAGAGATAGATGTTACCAACAACCACACTGAAGTTTGTCTGCTTACCTGGTAACTCAGATGTGATCTTTGAGTTAAAAACGCAGAATCCTAAGGCCTGCAACGCTGCGTTACTTAGCTCTAAATTTGCGCTAGAAATGTGGTCCTGAAAAAAAGTGACATGCATGTAAAATCTCAGCGTACTATACAGATGTAAAGCATTGTCTTAAAAACATCTGCTGAATGAAGAGACCTGTCAAAAATGAATGCTTGATGAAAAATACACCCATGTAGGAAAGCGTTCCTGTCTATACACACTCCAGATCAGTACAATAATTTAAATTCTGAAGACATTTTTGTTCTCTGTAACTTAGGTACCTTTACTGAAGAATGTGCTACACACCACAAGTTCTTTACTTCCTTGCTTTTTCCTGTACTAACGCTTGTCTCTGTTCTAAAACATCTAAGATGCGTGAAAAACCAAAGACTTTATTCTTTCAAAAAACTGACATTTAATACATACACATGATATCTTTTCTGGAAGATTTGATTTGACTGCATAACGCCACCTGAAGTCGTCCTAGTCCCTAAGCTGTTGTGTTTTTTTTTTCCCTGCATCAATTTCTAATAACACCACAGAAGTGTTCCACAAACAAACCCTTAATGCTACGTTACAAGCTGGAATTCTTAATTACATGAATGCATGTTCAAGTCTTAGCCTGGCCTTGCCCATCTGAACATAACTGTGATCTGGAAAAGACATACCTTGAACACTTTGCAAAGCTGAGGGAAGTGTCTTCCGACATCAGCCGTGAATTCTTTGCCTTCCTCACCAGTCAAGCGACTTTACAGAGCCGAAGGGAAAACAAGCAACATTCACCTGTTAAACTTGTTATCACCTACATAGCTTTAGATCTCTTATAGTGCACACTTTATGAGTAAATTTGAAAACAATGGTTAGGTGTCCTGGTTTCAGCTAGGACAGAGTTAAACCAGGACATCAGGGGACTATTTAATTCCTCAGGAAGTTAAAACAGAAGATGGCGAAGCACAGAAGGGTCAGTCAGCACGTGTTGCTTGACATACCAATAAAACAGTGCGTTATGAAGTACGTGCATGCTGGTATATTGGAAAAAGCAAAGTGCCTAACAACGCATTTTGTGCTTATGGGATGTGAAAAACATTATGGCTTTTAATCATAATTTTTTAAGCAAAGATGGAATGGTTAACGTGTAAGCTTCATGAGACTACTGGAAGTTGGATGAACTTTGCGCAGAAGCGGGTGAGCTGAAAGCACGTTCCTCAAGCAGCGTTCTAGATGCAGGCTCTGAGTTTAGGGGAGTTCTGGTTTGACATCTGGCAGCAGTGACGGCACATACCAGAGGCCAGCTGTGCAGAGGAGCTGCACCTGCCCCACAGACCATTAAGGACCTGTCCCAAACAGCCCAGCACAGACTCACGAAGCGCGCTCGCCCAGGAGACAACGCGATGACTGCCGGCACGGCCTCTAGGCGCCGAGATTACTTCAGACCAGCCCCGCGTGAGGCCTGTGAAACCTCCCCCGCCCCCGCGCCCACCTGACGATGGCGAGGTGCGCGTCTGTCAGCTCCCCCGGCGGGGCAGCCGGGTCCTCCAGCGTCTCCAGCAGGGGCTGCAGGCCGGCGGCGGCGCTCATGGTGCGGCGGGCCGGGGGCCGGGCCTCCTGCGGCGCGGCGAGCGGCGGCGGCCCTGGCTCCGGCCCCGAGCCCCCTGCCCCGAGCCCCCCGCCCGCGGCCGCGCCGCTGCCTCCCGGTCTAAGATGGCGGCGTGCGCGGGCCGGGCGGCGCGCGGGCCCGGGCGGCGGCGGCTCGACCAATGGGGAGCGCGGGGAGGCGGGGCTAAGGGCCGAGGCGGAGAGCACCGAGCGGCGCCACGCGTTTGCTCCGCGCGCGGCCGAGCGCCGAGCCATCGCTCGCTTCCCGCGCCCGCCGGGGCCCGCTGCGGATTGGCGGAGGAGGCGGCGGGGGCGGGGCGAGGGGCTGTCCGTCACCTGAGGCGGCGAGGCGCTCCGCCTCGGCAGCGGCGTGCTCGGCCGCGTCCTGGTAACGCTGGGGCTCGTCCGGCCGCGGTCACGCTCCCAAGCGCTTCTTTACGACTGGAAATAAAAACACGAGCGTTTCACAGCCCTACCCACCTGGTCACAGCGCCAGCCCCACAGAAACCGCCCTGCATAATCCTGAAACCCCGCAGCCCAGCCCGTTCAGCCCCTCAGCCGTCTCCCCGTAGTAACGCCTGACACCGAGGAGCCCCTTCCCCACCAAGCCGCGTAGCCACCTTGAGTTCCCAGCGCCATGCTCGCACGTCCCAGCTCCCGTCTCGCTCCGCTGCCTGCTGGCGGCTCTCCTCACGCCGGCTTCCGGCCCCCGGGGGTCCCCGGGAGGAGGGCGTGAGGGGGCTGAGGGCGGCCGGCAGGCGGCGGGGTCGTAAAATGCCGCTCCGCCGGGCCGCCCGCCCCCTCTCACCTCACAGGGCGTGCCAGCCGTCTGCCCTCTGTGCTCCTCCTAGGCTGGGAGTTAGAACCGTATTCCCAGGGAAATTAGAGCAATACGCACTCAAAAATGAAAACAATAATAATAATAATAAAGAGCTGTGACCCGAGACTCCCCTCTCAAGTCCCTCAGGCAGGGCAAGGGCATGGCTACCTGCACCACACAGAGACATGTTGCAGCTTACTGTTTTAACTTAAAAAAAGGCCTTCCTGGTCTGAAAAGTTCTCAGGGAATCAAAATACATCATTGCAAACTCAGGACAAGGTTAAAACAGAGGTAGCTTTAATGCTGCTTCAGACTGAGGAATTTAAACCGAAGTTGAGAACGTACAGAAAATGATTGGTGTTTATCAATTCAAACAGTACAGTCTTAAAACCCGTGTAAACAACGTACAGCATCTCGACAGTATCTGCAAAATGGGTTCGCTGGTTGTCGGCAATTTCTTTTGATGCTTCATCTCACCAGTTTTATCGTCGTTACCAAGTCTTTCATCTGATTCTTTATGAAGTGAAATCAGACCAGTGGAAAGACATGAACATCTCTGCTCCGCATGAGGAGACGCTGACAAAATTTCTAGAGTACTTTCTGATGCATCTCACAGCAAGATTACACCGATAATGTCATGGATCCTGTGCTTTCCATGCTTCACAACCTTCTGACTTCAGACAGCAACATGGGTGGCCGCTAGGCCATCCGCAGGATGAATTTATGCATCTTCAGAATAAGTGGACTCCAAACGCCTTTTGAACTCAGGGAAATTAGTTAATTAAAAAAAAAAAAAAAAAAATAGTGTAGAGAACAGGAAGGAAGAAAGCAGCAATCCAACAAATAAATAAGTGGAAACCAAGGAAATAAGGAGAGAAGAGCAAATTAGGTTTAAAAATATTTGAAACATTGGTCACAACAAGTTTGTTCAAATGGTGCAAGAAATAAGGAAAAGGAACAGTTTATATACAAAAATAGCTTTAAAGTCTTTGGTAACAGTGAATTCTTCAGTTTTTTACAGGTCTAGAAATCTAAAAATAGTCTTCCAGTATTCATGTAATTACATTTTATAATTTATTTCCTAGTATACTTTATTAACAAAACTTACATAAAACAGAAAATAAAAAGTCAGAAAGATATGAAGGAAATGACAGTATGTCTGTCTTATCTGAAGAAACAGATGTCTGAATTGGGTTCTAAAACACGTTTCCTAATGAGCATATCATGTTACTCTTTTTACATGATACCAAACTTTCCAGGTAATAAGTTTGCTTTTCCTTGGGAAGTTGTATTCTTTCCATCACCTGACTTTGAAGGCATGTCTACAGCAACATACCTAATTTGAAAACCACCAGCAGTCACTGAGGAGTCTGTCAGAAACTTCAAAGTCATCACATTGCCTGGACAAGAAAAAGGAAAAAAAAAGTCACCCTGATTTAAGAAGAAAAATCACCACGATATGCAAAACAGGCATAAAGCCTCATGGATCTCTAGGTGACACTGGGGTGAGGTTGTACCATGAGTGTGCAGCAAATATTTTTTGGATTCTGCTGTGATTTGCATTCACTAGTTGAACCTCAAATTGTGCATGGAATGGTACATCATTCATTTAAAAGTAGCTGCACTGATGAAAAAGCACGCTGGTAGTTTTGAATAGCAGCTTGGTCGTGAAGCAGAGATTGAGTCTCTGGACATCTTATTATGAGAAAGCAGGGAGAAAAGTTTATTTGGGCTTATTATTATTATTTTTTTTAACCATAAAGAGTACAAATATATTACCTGTGCTAATGATATCATCTGGCAACTCATCTCCACAAAATCTGGAAAAAAAAAAAGAGAGAAATGGTCGTGACTGAACACAGCAGGTATGCCCTACCCTGCTGTGTGGGGACGCACACTGACCACGGGGCTCTCAGGCTGTACTCTCCTCTGGAGCTGTGCCTCGTGGGGCCAAGCTGGTTGTAGCTGTTCAGTGCACAGAATTCTCTGCATGTTAAAGCCATTGACTAAAGGATTTTTGTCACGATTTTACAGTGAGGATTAAGGGAAGGAAAAATGCAGGAAACATTTTTCAAAATATGAAGGAAGTAAATGATGCAAAACAAGAAAAAAAAATTAACAAGGCATTAAGGAAAAGAACAATGGCTTAAGGCTAAGAAAGGAAGAACTTTGTCAAGAAAAACATCTAAAATGATCTGTAAAGGAGAAACAAATGGGCTATATCTTTGCTTTGCTACACATGATTTGTAGAAAGGATATGAAAAGTGGCAGGAATTGGGAAGTGTTTTTATCACTTCCCCCCCCCTGCCTACCGGAAAAATGAGGACCTTCATAGTAAAAATATGACCGCTAAAGAACAAGCAAAAACAGCAAACAAAAGAAAGTGAGAATTAAGCAAAGAGACAAATGGAATTTTATAAGAGAGACCTGGAACACCTGTTCTGATTTTGTTACAAAATATTTGACTTCTGTAGCAAAGGATAAATTTTGTTGCTAACACTTTACACCTCTCCTCCCTCGTTTTAATTAAAGCAAATACAAAATATTTTTTGAAATTGCTAGGTCTTCCTGCAAAGTCATAGAGAATTAAAATAAGTAGCTGACTAAAAAGTCTCGAGCTCTCTTTCATGTAATTCAACAAAGCAGAAAAGGACAAAGCACAATTTCCTGAGACCCTTTACAGGGCTGTGTTAATAAAAGTGAAATGAGGTAACTTGTCAGGCACTATTACTACAAGTATTATGAGCATATCAGAGGTGCTAACTGGACAAAGTAACACAGTGTTTTTCTGAAGTAATGTTTCAGAAAAATATATATCATTTGATTATTTTTATATTAAAGTTGGAATTACTGTACCTGCCCACAAAACCGTTGATGTCGTCATAGCTATCATAGATCTCCAAGAAATCAGCCATACAAGCAGTGTCGTCTTCAACATCAAACTCCAGAAACTGTAGATGAATCCGCTGTCCATACTTCACTCTAATATGCCAGTAACAAATTTGCTCATTTTCATACTCGTTTGGGTAGCCTGGTGACTTAAAAACATGTTTTGAATCTGTGAAGACTCCACCACATTCTTTTCCTAAGAGAAAAATAAAAACATCAGAGTTCAAGTATTCATTTTGGATATGGCTATGATTTAATGCTTTGAGCTCTTTCACCCAGCAGATCCATAGAAAATCACACAGGGACATCCAGCACGAGAGCGTTTTTCATACATTTAAGCAGTCAGCATTCACAAGAAACGTCCATCGTTCCTAGCTTTTGGAAGCAGATATGTTGGAAGTAAGAGGCATGATCCAAAACTCATTGAATTTAGAGGAAAAGCTTTCATTGACTTCAGTGGACTTTGGGCCAGAGCTAAGTGCTTCATGTAAAAGGCATTTAGGGTTTCTGACTGTGCTGAACTGTAAGCTTTAAGGCTGTACTTGCACGTTGCCCTGGCATTCCATTTCAGCCTTTCTTCTTCAAAAACCTCTTTGAAGCCTGTCTTGTGCAAAATAACAAACAAACAAACAAACCCCCCACCCACCTTGTAAAGGTCAGTGCTCACATACACTTTGTTGTACCTGTTAGCACTGCAGCTCTTGCACTCCCCCCAAGTGGAGGTCCTGAAGTGCCCGTGTTCAGACCTGGGGAGGCACTTTTTAGGTGTGAGTTCAGGCCCTGAAGCTGGCTGGTGTGGTTAATGCTCTTCGTTCGTCCACTGCCCCGAACTAAGGGCTTTGTGCCCCAGGACACTCGTGTCCCACCTGCAGCCAGAGAGCTCTGCCAGCCGGCAGAGCAGGCTGCCCACCCAGCACAACTACATTTCCTTTCCATGGGAGAGGTTCAGGCTGTCTTGGGAGTGTTGGCAGTTCTAGTTTCCCTTTGTCCTCTAACCAAACAGAGCATCTGGAAAGCAACTACCTCTCCTCCCAGAGGAGAAGGCTGACAAAGGAGAGTGTTGGGCTGACATAAATGCAGTAATAATGAGGGCAGTAGTCTCTCTTGCAGTTTTCTTTGTGTGCTGAACATCTGTGAGCGTCCCCCACCCCGCAGAGCTATTCGGTTAACAACTGCCCAGCTCACATAAACAAGCTCAAACCCTGCGAGCACAAACAAATGTGCACAGCTGTACAGACGTCACCAACAGCTCCAGCTTCTGGCTCTGCCAGCCAGGGCAGCACGCTCCCCAGGAGCAGGGGACTCGAATGGAGCACAAAGTTGAACTTCTCTTTTCGTGTTGGTGCCCACTTCTTCCATCTTCCCAGCCACGCGAAGTGGTACCGAGATAAACTGACGCAGCGGCCGTGTAAATATTTCATCTGCAGTGTAGAGAATGGAGGCGAATGGAGACAAGGCCCATGTCTGGTGAAGTCCTGTCTGTCGTGTTGGAAGCATCTCTCCAGGTCTGCTTTGGAGACCCACTTTTCTCTAGTTACACTGCAGTTACACGTGCACACACATGCACACGCACAAGACATTGCTGGGAGCTGGACCTGTCAGGTGGTTCAAACCCAGGCATGGCATTCATTTCAAGACTTGTTCTACCTCAGGCACGAGAAAGAAGGAATAAGGGTTAACATTTTGCCTGTTTACAGGCAAAATACCCAGAGAATGGTTCCCCTGTCATAATGTTTTATCTGCATATGACTCTACAAACGCATTGGAAGGCTGGTAAACAGGAACAACAGAGTTGCAGGCACACCCCTATTTCCCTCCAAGAACTGTGTTTACAATAAAGAAATAAAATAACTGAAGAACGTAACTTTCCAGGCTGGATTTTGAACCATAGCCTACATTCTACCTCTTTGGCACAAATTCCTACGTCTCACCTGGACAGCCACATCCAGCCTTTTAGGCAGACCCTCCGGTGACTTCAGCAGACTTCTCCCAGAGGCAGCTCCCTAGCGAGGTGGCATTGTCCCTGCAACGTGCCACGGTACCTCTGAGATGTCTGACAACTCTTGTAGTTCTTGGATGCAGATTAAAACACACATGCCTACCTTTGCTGCATTTAATTATAGCTAAACTTCATGTCCAGCTAATAAAAGGAACACAAGTGAGATTTGGAACAAAATAAAAGGAGCAAGTCAGATTTGAGTGAATTCTGATTTTTTAGAATAAAAGCTTTTACAAACCCAAGATAACCAGAACTTCCCTAGATTTTATTTTCAGAACTCTCATGGCTGTTTCCCAATTTTTAGCAGCAGTGCTTGCAGCAAGATGACAGAGAACTTTGAAAGAAATCGTATGGTTCTTTATGTGCAAACTGGGAAAAATGTAAAGGCAAGCAAAAGGGTAATTATCACTGAGACTGATTTTAATTTTCTAAGTTACCATCTTGCTATGAAGGTAGGAAAATGTGCTTACAATACAGGAGTTAATTTTTTTACTTAATGCACTGTTACGACCACTTCGCTCAACATCTGTTCAGCACCTCAGGTTAGATATTTAAATGAAATTGTAGGCTAAATGTAAATGCCTTTATACAAAAGAAGATCACATTGGGAACATCACTTACCTTTTAATCAACATCAGCGTATCATCACACTTTTAGTTTCTGGAGGGCCTTTGGTCAGGCCCAGTTACCTACAGCACAAGGCAGCGCAGAGACACTGAGCTCCGAGCGAGCTGGATCGGCTGCTGGTGACAGCAGAGGGTGCAAGGCTCCCGATCAATTTGTGTCAATACATCCCCCTTCACAGACTGCGCGTTTATGGTACTGAGGCTAACTCATTCAGAGCCAGGGTGCCTTTGCACTGCCAGACAGCAGGGCATGCAGTCATAACCTCGGACCCGAGGGGAAGGGGTTTCTGAACACACCGTTAGGGTTGTAGCAGTAGGCATCCCATCTCTCGCTCCGGTTGAGGCGAATCCCGTAGTCAACGATGCCGGTTTTTCCAAAGCCGCAGTTGGCTCCAGCTTTCACTATGGGATAACCGACCCTGCCCTTTGCCATCCAGCCAGCAGCACACACGTGGAAACCTGCAACGGGGGGGAACCGGGGCATCGATGTGATAAATCGATCCTAAGCAAGAAACTGCTTTTTGTTCCGGTAAGTCAGGACTTACTCAAGGCGATCAATGACACAGATGTAATTAGCCTAATAGAAATTGAACTACAGGAAAGAATTGTACTTTGAGGGGATAATTTTAAGCAGGAAATGTAAAATTGCTTTATGTTCTCCACAGCACGATCATCGGTTCCTCATGTGAAGACAAAAATCAAATGCAGATGGACTATACGGTCTCCAGGGTTGTGTGTTTTAAATGCTGTACCAGCATTTGTAATCAAATTATACATTGGATGAGTTATGTAAGTGAATAAATCGTGCTCTTTGTTTCCCTTTTGAATCCATACAAACTTACTAAATCGTACCTCAAGAGCCAGTTCGCAGTATTAAGTTCTGAGAGTGAATAAATGCTATACATGGAAGGTAGCTAAGGGAACGAGGTATTTACTTAAAATACTTGCAGTTTAATTGTAAATACCTAAAATGCCTTGCTAAATTTCTTGCTAAACAACAAGATCCTGTTAATGCATTTTGTGGCTGAGAACCTAAATACAATAGCCAAAGAATGCAGTGTTATTCTGTCTGGTAGGGGCTGATTCCATGTTTTCACCAAGATGATCTGGAACATATTTGTGGCGTCCTCGGACTGCGAGCCACGCAGAAGAGACAAAAGTGCCTTTTTTACATATGTGCTGCTGCTGAGAGCCAGGTTCTGACTCAACAGCATAGCCTGCGAATTTCTAGAGAAGAGGTCATTTTCCATTGTTTTCCTAATGGGCTGAATGAATTCATCATTCCTCATCAGGAATCGAATGGGAATGAGGCTCCCCGCCGGCTCGGGGCTGTGCTGCTCCCAGAGCCCAGGGGATGCACGGCACCGGGCGCAGGCACAACCCCGACAGCTCTGCAGGTAGCACGGTCACGCTCTGGTGCCGAGGGGGGAAACTGCGTGCAGCTCGGGCCAAAATCCAAGGATCTTACAAGTCTCTCGGTCCCAGAGTTCATAACATTCATGAAAATCCAAGGCATTATGAATGAGCAATGTGATAAGCAAATGGCTAGGCTTTTTTTTTTTTTTTTTTTTTTTTTTTCCAGACCTATTTTCCTTGCCGCCTCCAGCTGCTGATAGGTGGCCAGATGTCCTCCTTCGTACTCGCAGACTGCTTTTGCTTCCGCATAGGTGAGCCGGTACTTGCCGGAGCGTGACTCCCGGTGGTACACTCCAGCCGCTCGTTCTGGGGACCAAGAACAGTCAATGCCTTCAGTACAGCCTTGTGGGATGCCCTCCCATCTCCCCAGTCCCCCCAGGACCCGCACCTCGGGCCGATGGCCAGGTGAGAACCGAAACAAGCTGTTCAGCTGGTAGCTGTGCCGTTCGGGAAGCGTCCGGAGAAGGCACCCCTCCCGCCCCTAAGGTATGGGTTAGCTCAGAAGTTTTGAACAACAGAGCTAGTCAGAGCTTGGCAAGGTTTGAGCAAGGGAAAATCAACAAACGCAGGGAAGGACTCCCAGAGGGCTCCTCAGAGAGCAGTAGCTATGGGAACGATCGCTGGTGTCAGCATCGCTGGTTCTGTGCATCCTATCTGACGCGGGGGAAGCTCGTTCTGGACTGCCATCACAGCATACTTTTGGATGCAGCCTTAGTGCTTTTGGAAGATGAATCGGAGCTTTGTTTTCAATCTCCAGAGGAGTCAAATCAGAGCTACTTGGACAGAAGAGAGGTAAAAATTAAAGGGGATGAAAAAGCGAAATAAAAATATCTGAGCTTTGTCACAAAGGGCAGAACCAGAACAAATGCTGGCTGACATTTTTGCTGCACGGAAAATTAATACAATTTCATCCTTTTTTTATTTTTTTTTTCTTTGCTGTTGGAGGTCCAACATAAAGCATCTTTCCAGGGAAACCTAGAAATTGTCAGCGCTACTACAGGTTTTACAATCTCTTCTTGTTTCACTTGCCTGATACCATATGTGCAGAAATCTGTCTCAGAAGCAATATGCATATCTAACTGAACAGCACTTCTGCTTTTTTTTTAATATATATTTAGTATAATCTGAGAAAAATGTCTGTCTGCAGTTAATGCTATTCAACATGATTGAAAAAAAAGAGGCAAAACAGGAAGCATTCATACAGTAGTTACTGGTACCATGGGAAAAAGAGAATGTCTTTTCTAGTGACATACTTAGAATCAGCAGTTTTGGCTAGGTTAGGATATTTTTTTAAAAAAAATAATATGGTCACCACTGAATTGTGGTTAGCAATGGTGAGATCCCGTATCAGATACAGAATGACGCTTGCCAATGTAGTTTTTGGACCCACAGTCCCTGGACTGGCGCCCAGTGAAGTCAGTGAGATTGCTGACAGCGATCTCCGAAGACTGAGAGCTGCTTTCTGCAGCATCGCTGGGAATGTCCCTGGCATGGGCACGGGTTTACTTATATTGTAGGGAAAAATCCTTCTAAGAAGCCAGTTGGAGTGTGAAGAAAAGTCCTAACACCTACCAGCTGTGGAATAACAGTATGCTATTAAAAAAAAATCTTTTAAAAAGTTCCTTGTAGGAAGCATCATTTTTCATTCACCTAATAGTCTATCATGATAAACCCAGCTGCTGTTTCTTTACAGCTTGCTCATGTTGAGTTCAGCACGTGTGGAAATCTGAGCAATACAGAAAATAGCGCACCACAGCCTCCCTGCACACTCGGGACAACCTGGTGATGAGATTATTGATCGCTGCAGCTCATAGGTAAGTGAGCGGAAAGGTGAACTGCAGTGAGCTGGCAGTGAGTTGAAAACCCCAGATGTTAGTCCTTGGGATTAGCTGAGCTGCCCCCCTTACACCGAGTCAAGGAGTAAGGGGCAGCTGAATCCTAAGGCTTGTCACTTTCACAAGTGACCCTAGCACTTTTACTGATGCTAACATGTCAGTATGGACAGATACCACATTTTTCAGGGTATTGCTGGAAAGATCTGCTCTTCAGAACTTCTGCAAGGGCTGCTCTTCCACCAGCAGCACCGCCGAGTCTTCCTGCAGTGTCTCAGAGGGTGGTGGTGTCCTGCTGAGAGCGATCCCCCATCTGTCTGTGGCTCCCTTGTGACATGAGAAAAGTAGCCTTCGGAAAGGACCACACACAAGTGGCTGCTCTCTTTATGAGACCTGTCTGAAATCTCCTCTCCCTGGGCCACAGTGAGATCTTTCAGCTGAGCTGGCTCTTTATCTGCCTGAAAACCTGCATGTTGGGAGTGCTCTTTCCAGGATTCCTCCACCCCCTTTTCTCCTTCCACAAAAGATCATGGGTTGCACGGCTGATGGGACACTTCTCTTCCAACTCACATTTCTTAAAGCTCTCCCTGAGGCCCAGAGCCAGCAGGACTGGGCAAGGACAGTGACCCCCTGCTCACCCACAGCAGCAGGTGAATGTGAACCGTGGCCAAGCTCTTCTGCACAAACACAGCCAGTGTGAGACTTGGCCTAATACAGTTCCCTCACTATGCATGGCACGGTGCTACACGTTAAAGGCTGAAACAAATACGTAACTTTTAAGTGGACGACAGCCAGGTACAGCTCCTGGCATGGTCATACTACAGCAAATGGGGCAGGCATGGCCCCAAACCTCCCTGACACATGGTGAAACTGGGACCACAGAGAGGGGAGAACCTGTCGGGGGAAACCTGCACTGAGAACCGGCTCTCGAATAAGCGCCTGAACATATTTGGGCAAGACTGTTCCAATCTTCTCATCGGTTTACAATGAGTCTTTGGTTATAGCGTGCCTGTTTCAAAAATGAGTGACCATAAAATTCCGTTCACACAAGAAAGACATTAGCAGGACACGATACAATCAGCTGCAGGGCTCCGTGTTTACTGAGAAAACAAAAGATCTTTTGTACCACTGAAAAAAGTAAAACACACGAGCATTTCTAGCCTGACCTCTACAAAATATTTGATATTTGTGTTAATGGTTTGTTGAGGAAGAAAGGTAAAATGGAAGACTCCCTTCATTTTCACTCTGGTCTCAATCATGTTTTATCAGAAGAGGAGATAAGCGAGGCTCAGATGCCACTGCACATTCCGAGGTTTTACTTAGCAGGGTGGGTCTTGCTTTAATGCTTGTCCACAGTTAGTGTGAAATTGGGGTTACTTGTTTTATTGCTCAAATAACTTCCTTTTTTTTAAAAAAAAAAAAAAATCAAAGACTCATACATTAGATGGCTGTGAATTTGCCCGATTTTTCTTCATTTGTATGTAATTTCACTGAATTCCATTGGTAATTTAATTGACTGCAGTCTGGATTTTGTTTGAGTAATTCTTTTTCGGCAGTTGGAATAGATGGTGCATTTTAAAAGGAGTTTCATTGGAAAACAGAATGGAAAGCAGAGTGGTTATTTCAAAGCTGCACATTGTTCTTCCAGCTTTTTGCACGTGTTTGTTCCTTTAGAAAAAGCCATCAGTTTTTGCTCCTGTCCTTGATTTTTATTTACTCTCATTGTAAATGCTGGAGGTGCAGCAAAACATGATCTTAGGAGCGCTGGGTGTCCTGAGCCCACTACCCTGGGGCTGGGGTTCTCTGCCCCTGCTGTCAGGGTTTAACACAACCTCAGTGCTACTCATCTGCTGCATCCCCAAGCGCTGCTCCAGCCTGGAATACAAGCTCTGCTCCCCACGCCAAGCCCTCCCCTGCCATCGTCCGCTCGAAGAGCAGCCCCTCGAGGAGGCGCGTGAGGCTGCCAAGCTGTTCCCCCCCAGCACCCTCAGCAGCCACGGGACACAGCGGGCGTGCTCCAGGTTCAGAAGGAAAGGCAAGTCATTAAAAAGGTGCAGCCAGATGGAAAGCAATACTGACACTGCTCCTTCTCATTTCTGTTCCTGCTGTTTACATGGTCCTCTGAGAAGGGGCTGGAGCCACGTGCTTGCTGCACCAGCTATGAGTGTGGCTCCAATTCCTCATGAAACATCTCAGCGCTACAAAAATGTACAGGCTGCAGGAATGCCTTAAAATCCTTAAAGAAATATGCAGCATCCTTAGACAGGAGAAAGGAGTTTGTAAACATTTGTCTATAAAACAGAGCACTCGGTGCATATATTTGCTTTGGCGTATTTTATGTGACTGCATTTTGAATATGTTTTGCTGTTGTATTGGATAATTATGAAGACTTATAAAAGAACTCAAAGAGGCATTTAAACCCACTCGAGGTATAAGAAACTATTCCCACAACATTTTTATAGCCCTTTTGGAATCTTTTCTCAACTGTTTAATGATGAGAACAAACCAATGGCCAAAGCATACATTTCTGTACTTCCCTAGAAACCTAGGAAAGATATTGATATTATTTCCAGATCATTTAGTTTCATATGTAGGACCCCAGGCATTTGAACTATGTTCATGCAGAAAATAATTCATTCCTTTGGCAAATGTTTCTTTTCATACTTGTTTTCCTTCATTAGAAGCAGCTACTGTTTAACAGTTTTCTCTTCACCTCATGCTGTAGGAAAACACATTCAGATGAAATATTCCATAACTATTTTTTCCTGCACTTCAGAGAAACAATAAAACAAAAGGCTTATAAGTACTAAACTTGCAGTCATTACTGATATAAACTGATGACCAATTTCAATGAAGATTTTGCTAATATTAATGCCTGGCTCATTTTGGTATTGCTAGCTGTTTATTTTTATACTGTTAGATAAATACAGTGACTTTTGCAGCGAAACATTCATGATTAAATTATTTCTTACCTAGCCAGATAGAGTTATGCAGCACTCCGTCCTTGAATCCCCATGCCTGAGCCTGTTCCCACAGCAGGGCAGAGAAGAAAATCAGTGCAATCATCTCTTCCGAACTATTAGGCTGTAAATATCCCCTGTTAAAACACTCAGGGTAACCTCCGCTAGCAGCTGGCTAGATCCTATTGGAACATCTGGTAGCCAGATCTTAAATAGTGCTTTCAGCTGTGAGGTCAGCAAGCCTGCTCCAATTGTGCTTGCTGTAGTATTATTACACAATTAAATGTGATGTCTGCAGTCGTCCATGTGACTCACTTTTGGCTCTTTTGATTCCCAGTGTGTCCAAGAAACCATTCTACCCCTAACTACTGCAGCACACATGAACACTTTTCAAGCCAAAGTCTGTTCATTCCTCAGCGTTCAGCGTCTTCAGATTCCACAGAACAATAAAACTAATAACCACTCTATCTGCTCACAGTGTCTCTAGTCACACCATTTATGGGACCGAAGAGAATCACACCGACTGCTTCTCATTTAAAAGTTTCGGTTTTTCAGATATAATTTGGACTTTATTTCACAGCGGCCCTGATCAATTAAAAAATACCAGGGGAATCTTTTTCACTGGATATTTGAATTCAATTTCCCTACATGTAACTGCAAGGCAAACCCCCAGATCAGCACAAAACTACAAGTGTCAAAAACAGATGCTCTTTGTTCTGCAAGTGGGAAATAAAGCTAAAATCTTCCTCTCCAAACCATGGTTTAAAATCTGATTCATAGTGTGACAGCTGTCTGCCTGTCTTCCCTTCTGGCAAGAAGTGAATTCTGCAGCTGCTCCTTGTGGATGACTGGGAGAGTAGAAAGGGGGGAAAGATAAGGGTATGGAAAATGGTCTGGTGGCCCCACACAATGAGCAGCCATTGGAGGACTCTGCTCTCCAGTTCTGCTAACATTCATAACTTCTGAGTCAGGAGCTACAGAAAAAGATGTGCTCATGGCCATGAAGACAATTGAGTTAAAATAAATGAAAAACAGAAATCCAAAGGAAGGGGTGGAGGACTCTGTGCCTACTCAAAAATATTTCACATAGATGACTGTTGTATCAAAGAGGAAGATATTCATCAGTCCAGCCTTAATATAAAGCGATGAACACCTATTTACACTGCATACACATATACACACGCATTCCTCCCAACTACATCTCAGGCAGATGCTAAAGGGGGGACCTGTGGGGAAGTGGAGCTGAGAAAGAGCCTTTCTCCTGCCTCAGACAGTAGCAAGGGTTCTTCAGAAAAAAACACCAGTGTCTAGACTTGTCAGTCTTCAGCACTCATGGATGAGAGCAAACAAGTTCTCCTAATAAAATTCATCTGAACGTACCTTCCTGTTGTGCATACCTACGCCTAATCCATGCAAGTTTGGACCTTCTGCGTGCACAACCTCTGTAGGTCCTCTCGCACCTGCCAAAGCTCACGTGCCCTTGGATGTAAAGACCTGGCCTTGGGCCTTCTTGTTCAGCCTGAAGGCAGCCCCCTGGCTCCCTCCGACCAGCCTGGGACGTTGCCCTCTTTCCTGCCGTGCTCCGAGCTCAGCTCCCATGCCCACGAGGCCTAGCTCATCGTTATTCTGTGGCAGTAAGCTGGTGGCTGTCTGCGGTTTTCTGAACAACTTGTCCAAGTTGTATACCTGAGGTTACCTGGGTATGAATTGCGAAGATGGCGGTGGTGAATGGAGGAGGCAGCGCTGAGTGTGTTGCTCTGGAGCATCCATTTCTCCTTATCTGAAGACCGGCACTTTGCTTGCTGTGTATATTGCTCGTATATTCGTGGTATCTTCTGGGGACCTAGAAACAGTAAAGAGGCATGAGGGGAGGAAGAGAAACCAAAGGGAAAGGAAAATTCAACAGCGATACGGTACACTGGTCACATAAAAAGACAAATTACTGAATCAGGTGAAAGAGAATCCTCTTAGACTGACACTAAGATTTCTCTTTCTGAAAGAAGTCGGAAGCCCTTCTCTGCACAGGCCACCTTTTTACTCTCTGCCATTCAATTCCTCTGGATGGTACTGCGCCGTGAGCTGATGAATGGTCTTATCTCGGAGCCAGATGTCCACGCCACAGGAGTTCTGCTCCGGGAGGCGGGTGCCAATCCCACAGCATCACAGCAATGTGTCAGTAGTGACTAACTCATAGGAGCAAGGAGCGCATACCAGCTTGGAGACGGTTTGTAACAGACTAGCATGGTGAAATTCTTGAGAAAGACACCCATGCCCTAATGAATAAAAAACCCCAATATTATTTTTACTCAAGTTAACTGTTAATGATGAAAGGCCTCGGTTAGGAAAAGCAACCAAGTAATTTAAGGACATAAAGTAACAAAAAGTTCTGGTAATGACAGGATCTGACAGCATTTCTTTTGATTTATACCGGGGCCAATGTCTGAATGAGTATATCCCTCCCTGAAGAAACTGGGCTCCAGTTTCTCCAAAGTGAGTCCCAAGTCTCCTTAGTGAGTCCAAAGAAATACAATGCCTTATGAATCATAGAATCACAACAACTGAGGCCAGAAGGGACTGTGGGAGGTCGCTGAGTCTTGAAATCAGGATTCAGATGTCTCCGATAATACCCTCAAATTAATAAGCTTCATCTTTGTTAAAAAAATAACAGAAGCTCTGCAGGGTTCTGTACACATTTTCTAGTGAAGAGCATTCGGGTATGGTGAATATTTTGATACCTGAGGAAACAACATAAGGTTTGCTGGTGTGTTGACATTAAACATATGCTCCAGATCCAGCCTATGCATCAGTCTGTGCAACTTGCAGTGTCAATAAAGTAATGTGTCCAGTCCTATACATCTGGCTCCCAAGTGAGCTGGAAAGGAAAGTTTTCATCTGTAAATCCTTGCAGCCCCCCTCACCAACAAGAAGATATTCCACAGCTGGACGTGGGCACTTCGAGACATTCATCTGACAGTATTTTCTTAAGCTTTCTTCCAAGTTTTCCACATTTAAATATATCCCAGACAAATCTTAAATAAATTGGGGTGGGATGTGGAGGGAGAGGGGCTGGAGGAGATTTTCTTAACTCTTTCCATACATACACATGCTAAGAAATCCTGTTTGAAAGTTGTTTTGTGGTTTTTACTAGTATTTGAAATGAAAACCTAACTTGGTAGTTCTCAAACTGTGGTCTGAAGCCTACTGTGAAATAAAACTGCTTCCAGTGACAGAGACACAAAGCAATCCAGTGGCTGAATGGATGAACCACTGGGGATGAAAGAAATAAAAACAACAACAACAACAACAAAAACATCAAGCAGCAGCATATGTGGGTCACAAATCTATTTTGAATTAATTTAAATATGAAGCACCTACTTAAGCCAAACAAACACCTAATTTATTTTGAGGTGATGTTTGAACAGGGGCTTAGATTTGATGCCCTTTGAAAGAAGTCGACTTCCAGTTCTATCTTATTTGTATCTAATTTTATTTTTATTTTTTTACTTTTCTTTTGCTTTTTTTAAAAAAATCTTTCTTCTAAAAATAAACCTCTTTTTTCTTAATGAACTGAGCTGTCAAGGTACAAGTTGAAGGATGATCCCACACTCGAGGACCTCCACGGAGACCTTTAAGAGCCACCAGCCACCAAGCATCTGCTACACAGCGGAAACCATCACCGAATTCCTGACAGATCCTCGTGTCACCTCTTCTTGTGGACTTCCAGCGGTGACACCTCCACAGCCTCCTGCTGCTTAGCTCCTAACATTCTAAACATCTTCCTTAACCAAAACATCTTCTGTTAACTGAAATCTTTCCCGCTGCAGTTTTAGCCCTTTTTGCTTCAGCAGACTGAAGTAACCGATCCCTTACTGCCTCTTTGCAGCAGGAGAGCTATGTTATGACTGTTATCATATCTTGCTTCCCTAAAATAAACAGGCTGTTCTTTTCATCTCTCCAGGAGGTCATATTCTCTAGACTCACAATCATTCTTGCTTCCTTCTCCTGTGCCCTTTCCAGGTGGCTCACATCCTTCTTGAAGTGTCACGCCAAAACTAAACACAGATCTCCAACCAAGGACTCCGTGGTGGCAGATAGCGTGGAATTGTGTCATGTATTTTCTAGCTGGCATTTCGGTTTATACAAGATCCTAGTCTGACATTTGCTGTCCGTCACATTTCCTTTCAAAATAACCAGTCAGATTTTAAATTACCTACTGAATGAAAAACACCTTTCATAAGAAGATGCTGTAAGTATGAAAACAAACTCAAAATGAAAGAAACCAATGAGATTTGGTCAATCTACCTGAATATATTAACTTCCTTTTCTAGCCTCTTTTTTCTTGTATGTTTTCTGTTTTAGTGAAAGCTGACAAGTGTTACAGCAGTGGCATGTTGTGGGGAAAAAAAAAAAAAAAAAGTTGATGAAACTCCTACATTTCTGTTTTGGATTATTGAGAAACTCACTTCGCCATGAATTTACGGATCAGGATTTCCAAATTTTCCACACATTTATTGTACTTAAAGAAAGGACAAAAATAATTTCTAGCCAAATTTCCTAACTTTTTCTGTTCCCTACATGCTTCAGATGATTCAATTTTAGAAGAATTTTATATCGTGAGACCTTATTTGGTCAATGATTTTACTATTTATTGTAGTGGTGTTAAGTTAATCCTTTAGAGAGTATTTTGCCCTATAACTAAATATTTTTAAACTTACTGTCTTTTTTTTTTTTTTTTTTTTCTTTTTCTAGTTTGATTCTCATTAAAATCAATGCCCATTCTATCAGCAACTTCTATGAGATAAGGATCAACCATTGTGTGTAATGGTGCCCTAGTTAAAAAAAAAAAAAAAAAAAAAGGCAAACTAAAATCTGTATGTGAAAGTAGAACAACCCCAAAACATTTGGGATTATTAAGAGCAGATGTTAGGAAAGTATAATGGATAGACTTACTAAAAAATCTGAACGTTTGCCAAGTTCAAATATTTGTTAGTTGAAGTCCTGTGACAGTAATTCTAAATAAAATTGTTGGACCTTTAAAAACTAAAAATTATAGACAGACATAAAATTTACAAGTTTCTCATGGACATTCTTCCATGTTTACACTTTAAAACTACATAAATATATTTTTAAAAATCACAAACTGATGCTGGCAGTTTTTAGAATATGATACTGAAGAGTGGGTCATATGGTAGGGATAATCCAAGAAAAACAGACTCCAAAAATTGCCAAAAAGCTCCTAAAAGTAAAAATAAGCTGCAACTCTAGCCATTGCAAAGCAAACTGCAACAACGTATTGGCTGTGTGTGTGTGTGTGTACATGAAAATGTTAACACTCAGCTGCAAAATAAAAGCAGATGGAGTCAAGGAGGCAGATGCATGGAATTGAGTCCCTTGGGACCACTGTTGAGGCACTTCCAGGTCTGTCCCTGTATATCAAATGCTAGATATCATATAGTCAGTGTACTAAAAGCCATGCCCCAGGCCTTGTTCTTCCCATGGCTTACCAGAAGAGTTGGATACAAGGAGTATTCAGTCTTGTAGCCAAAGCGGGGCAGCTTTAGAGGGGATCGCTGAGAGGTACCCGCGGATAACTCCGAACCGCTGCCTGGCACGTGCCCTTTGCAGCTGAGCTACGTAGGTTCAAACATCCTCATGCAGAAAACACAGGGCACCCATGTTCCTTGAGCTGTTATCCAACGGTGCCATTACAGAGATGTTGTCCTGTCTGCTGCGACAGGTACAGCCAGAGCTGCTCTGCGACCCACCTGCAGCTGGGAGCACTGCTGTCACGTCTGACCTCAAAGACAAATCGTTTGGTTCCCAGGAGAGAGCCTGCCCCCCAAAATGCTGATTTTGATCCCACCAATTTGCCATTTATGTTACGCTGCGCACGAGGCTGTGCTGAGACATTAACAAGAGTTTAAAGATGCACACGTGCCTGGAACATGCACATAAAAAGCCTGTTGGTCGGGAGTTTAAAAGATGGTGTGCTTCTTTTTAGTAAATTTGTCCATAAAAACATTAGTGTCTGGCAAAACTTATATGAATCACTCCATACTTACAAACAATAGATTTAAAAAACATGGTATATTATCTATTTTTACAGTGGTGAAAGCAAGATTGCAGCCAAACTGCTGGTGCCCCTTCAACCACATGGAGACAATTTTTGCAAGAAAGGCTCTGTGTCCACACAGCTGGGGAAATAAACATTCCTCTAACCTTCTGTGCTTTCAGATGAGTGATTCTAAGAAATCCTTCCATGTGTGGCATGGTAGAGACGCTTACTTATTCTTATAAAGCTTAAGCTGCAGTGAATAATTACTTCTGCAGAAAGGAGAAAATGTTTTCCCTTTCTTACAGTTTTTGTATGTACACTAATTTGTCTGACTACTCAGTTTTGTGGCAGGACATCTCTGTCCTGCCAAGATTTAAAATACTCCGTGTTGTCAGCATAGAGTAATAACTAAATTAAAGAGCACGGTCAAAATTCACATTGCTCACGTTACATGTGCAGTGAGATATCGTGTAAATTAGTGCAAAATTGTCAGAGTATAACATACAAGGTAAACACTCATCCTCACTATTTTTTTTCTTTATAGTGAAAGTACCTAAGCATTTACAGGGCTTATTTTAATCTCCTATGCTTACAGTTATTTAATTGGCATACACATTTAGTTTACACATGTGAATTAAGAGCTTTTGCATTAAGTGAGCCTCCAATGGGCATTCAGAGTGTAGGAAAGGTTCTTCTGTTTCAGTTTAAATCCCATCCCTTTGTCCTGGCTGGGCTTCCTTTGGTGGGTGGTGAGCAATTCGGCGAGCAGTCGTGTTGTGCATTGCTTGTTTGGTTTTTTCTCACCCTTCTTGAGTTCTTGCACTTTTACCTTGTTTTGATTCTGCCCCCGACCCACCCCAGGGAGTAAGCAAAGGGCTGCGTGGTGCTGGGCTGCCAGCTGGGTTACACCACAGCAGGGGACAGGGAACAGCCACAGGACCTAGGGAATGGCACGGAGCTGGGATGGGGAGGGTCAGGCTGGGTGTGAGGAAAAGGCTCTGCACCCGGAGGTGGTCAGGCACTGGGACAGGCTCCCCAGGGACGTGGTCACGGCACCGACCTGCTGGGGTCCAAGAAATGTTTGGACAATGCTCTCAGACATAGGGTCTGATCTGGCCACGCACTAGCACCCCTTGCATATACTCCCCAAGTTCAGCCCTTCTGCTCACCTGGCCAGCTCCAGCCTTCTGCACTTTTCTGTTTTCAGAAGCTGCCAGCCATTACTTACCCCTCCTCATATCTCCCACTATTGCTTTTCATTTCCTTTCTTGTCATCTTACCTCATTTTGCATGATATGTCAGATCCTGTAGCTGAATAAAGGGATCTTCCACGGGAAGGTCCTTTGCTGAGGACATCATCCTAGGTGTGGTAGCAGCACGGGAGTAGCAGAATCTGCCTGTGCTCTTACAGTTAGCTCGTTAGCTCAAGGGCAGTACCTCCAAACCCACAAAAGCTATCCATACACATTAATCTGCTTTGCAGAATTGTGACAAACTCCTTTCTGAAACCCTAAGAGATGAATGTGGTGATAACATACTCAGAGGATTAGTCCCAGCAGTCGTTGCCTAAGACGTCCCTTTATGTCTGCAACACTCATTTCCTACCACACTGCATGTTCATTTTCTCCTCCTCCCTCCTGCTGTTTCAGTTTCTGAGGAAAGCAAATTTATGTCTTTTCCTAATGCCATGGTCACTCAGTATTTTTACCAGCTTTTTTATTATTATTTTTTTCCCTCTGTGTGTGTGTGTTTTATTTGATTCCATTTCCTATCACGCACTAGATCCCTGTCACCCATTTTCAAGTCTTCTGCAAAGAGCCAGGCTAAGGCTTTGCTTACACGCCTGGGCATAACTCACCCGCTGTGAGCTCAGGACAAACAAGCTGGTGTCTCCGATCACTGCCTCACACATGCAATGATTACAGCATTCGGGACAGTTCTAACGAATATTCCTGGCGGTGTGTCATATTCCTGGAAATGCCCAGTTGCACAAGTGGGCTAGGGACGGCGTTACCATGGTACGGGGTATTCCTACTGCATCTGAAGTTGCAGTGTCTGCGGTCTTTCCTCTAGGTTGTCATTGATGATCACCACCAGCACCTTCATTAAAGAATGGTTACTGAATAAGTTATTGGCTGTGGATAACATCATACTTTCCTCTTCTGATCATTCTGTGCTTCTTCTATTGGTGCATTTATTTCTCTTGGCTCTAAGCCACTGTCTGCTTCCTAGGTTATTTCGATATACGTGCGTTTTTATGGAGTTCATTTTCTTTTACTCCATCTTCTTTTACTTCTCCTGTGAAGGTACATTTTCTTTGCTCTCCTTCTCATGATGAAAGAAAATGGACTAACCCAGCCCATATTAACATTTCTCCATTAAGTCATTTTTACATTATTGTGGTCTCAACCTCCTCTTCATGTGTTTATGAAAATGCCCTTTTGCTTTCATCACATACTTGGCAGATTGTGACTTATCAGATTTCATTTTGTAATATTTACTCTTCCTTGTTTTTCAGGCTCTGACTGTGCTTCTCTACCTCTGCCAGCTTCCAGTTTTGGGCCATCTTTCATGCCATCAGAATATTTCCAAATAATAATCCAAACAGGCAAAGCGATCCCTCTCAAGAGGGATGAATTCAATTGTACAAATATATTGATGAGCTATAATGTTTGTTTGTTTGTTTTGGTTTTGTTTTTTAAATCACTCACAATGTGTAAAAAACAGATAAATATAACCCACCTGTTACTAAACATTTTTCAGTCAGTGTCATTATAGCTTCTGTTACTTATAATGTAATTGATATTCATTTGATTTTTATCTTGCTGAGAAAGGACTGACAGCAAATATTACTAAATACCACTCCCAGACACTGAAGCAAATATCAAAATGGAAATATATATGGAAAACAAGAATTTCTTGCCACCTGAAGATGAAAAGGTAGAAAGAGAATTCTTGTTGCTCTAATGACCAAGTATGTCTGCACGACCTTTTTTTCAGTGTAAGGGGTCTTGCTACAGAAAGTGCTTTACTTCCACATGGATTTCTGCACTTCACGATAGATAAACATGAGCACACAGTTTTCAAAAGCTTTGTGTTATCAAAAACCTCGTGTAGCTGATTCAAGTGACAAACCTGATCTGCCTCTGGGACAAAAGCAAGATGAATTTTCAGTCTGTAATGCAGTATCTTTATCTTTTACAAATTCACCCTGTGGAAAAAATGTATCAATGACCTTGTTTGATATATTGACAGCACTAGGCTAATTTGGGGCTATTCTTTTCATATATATGTTTCCCTACAGGTGGAATATGAATATGTGTGGGTTTTGACCTTCAGTTGTTCGCAGAACAGTTCCAGAAATGTTACACACTGCCTCCCAAGGATGGCCTCCTGCATGGTAGGCAGCGTAAGCAGAAGGAGCAGGGCTGGCTGTCATTCCAGAAACTGTCTGCAATGTCCTCTCTGAATATTCACAGCTGCATCAAATCAAAAATCAATATCACAAATTTAGAGCACTGTAATGAATCTGTAGTGCTGAATGAATCATCTATGCAAACTGCCAGAATGACACATATCTTACCCAAACTTTACCGTATGTTGAATATCCTACACTTTGATGCAAGACATTTACTGCCTGCACACTCATGCTGGGTAAGCTCATTACTTGGAATCCTTTGTGCAGAGATCCAAGCAAAACAATAAAACACACAAACTTTCAATTTGCTGGTCAAACATAAAGAATAAAAGATGATTTAAAAAAAAAACAAAACTTTTCTGTTACTTCAAAATAAAGTGACTTTTAGTGAAACTAATTTTGGGTCGAGTTTATCATTTTGTTTGGTTTAAAGTACTCAGTTTCAGGTTTTAAATGTTTTTGTCATGGAATATAAGTATCTTCTAAAACATCTGAAATGAAAAATCAAACGGTCTCATTTTGAAACAGTAGAAACAAATATTGGAACGCTTTCAATATATTTTCTTAATTGCCATGACTGTTTTTGCCCATATTTATTAACAGTTTTCCCCTCCCTAAAGCTGTTAGTGAGTTTTCTATGGGCAAATTAGAAACATACATATTCACATGCTGTATTCTAAAGCTGCCTTCAGCTGTGAATACCATCACAATGGATGTTTTTAATGTTGATTTAACATGTAACCACGATGACCTGTCAGACCTGAAGCAGAGTATCAGGGAATATGGTCCAGTTTTTTAAAAGCTAGGCACAGCAAAACATCTTCAGCCAGAATCAGTGGTGTAAAAATTGTGTTAAAACAAACAAAAAACCAGAGCTTTTAGAGGTAGCAACACAGTTTGGAACTGAGCTGGATTTGCTTTATTTTCAGAAGAGTGCTATGTGTGCATGAGTGCAGGAAGAAATTACAATGCAAGCTCATCAGAACAATCAAACCCAGGGTAATTTAAAAATAAAGATAGAAATATAATTTTTTAAAAAGTCATGTTATATTCCTTGGAGGACTGGTCCATGGAAATATCTTTGTGGAGAAGGTAAGTGGGATTTCCACAGGAGAATAGAAGACAGCCGTTAGTCAATTCTTGGCTTCACCCTGGGCCTTTCAATAAGAGAGGGCAGAAGAAAATGAATTACATGCAAATATCTGCAGGCAGTGTATTCAGCATTCTGCAGCTTGGGCTCTGCCAAAAGACTTAAGGATGGAGGCAGTAGATGGAAAGAGAAACTACATTCTCTAAAAATGTGAGCTTTTCATTTTTACTCACCTAATTCTACCAGTCAGGTTTTGTGTGAACTAAGAATTGAGATGAACTGACCAAAACACTGGTGTGAATAAACTAAAACTAACACATTCAATTCTCATTAACATTTTTTTCAGGCAAAATGACCTTCCTTCCCCATTTAGAGTTCTAAGCTTTTCCAGCCATATGTCAAGGCCAAAGCTCCATAATACTGGGATTACTTTACTTCCCAAAGAGATCTTCTACATAAGCAGTCACCATGCTTTAACTTACACATATTTGCTTTTTAATTTAGCTCAGCTGTACCGTGGCTTTCTATTTAAGACAGAATCTTAAATCTCAGTAAGTGTTTCTTTCATGAAGCATGGTATGTATTAAATAATTTCTGGAAATTAAATAAAGGAGAAACTTCAAAATCTCTTTCAAAAAGCATTTCCAGAGAATAAGGCACTTACATAAACATTCCCCAAAAGATTACATAGATAGAATATTCATTAGAGGCATGAAGAGACCCTGCTGACTACAAAGCCTGGCAAGAAACAGATCTTTTTTTTCGTGTGGACAATCTCGGAATCTGTCATTCAGGCCAGAGGCACACCCCAGAAGCACTGTGCCCTCTGGTACGGTCTTTTTCATGGCCATTGGTCAGCCTGTCCCTGCTCACACCTGGGATTGTGGAGGCAGTGTTTTTTATTCCTAAGGAATACAAACAATCCACTTCTAGCCATTCATCACAGGAAACAGAAGGAGAGACTAACACTACTGACAGACTTTCTTCTACTCCCTCTTCTACCCTTCCTTCCCTCTCATTTATGTCCTCTCAGTTAAAAAGGCTTGCATGCTAGAATTTGTTCTGCCTATATAACCCGATAATCCTCACCAAAACACTAACAACGTTATCTGAAAGAAGCATTTCATTAACATGCAGAGATTTATAGCCAAAGAACTGGCATGGGATTCAAGCCTAACAACATGCATCCTAGATGATTTCTTCTTCATTGTTTGCTTTCTAGCAGTCATGCTGGGACTATTTACTAAACCACTGCATTGCCTCATACTACTGTGTTCTGGGACACACATCTTAGAGAAGCTGAAACATTCCCAAGTCCTTTTGGACACATACCAGAATCTTTCCTGTAAAGATTGTAGATTGGTGTAGAGTATTTATTTCACAACTTGCTGTTGTAAACGACTTGTATGTTTGTAAGAGGCAAATATTTGACACCTGAAGGTGCTGGATGTTCATTCTCAGGTGCATTTCTCTCTCTTGCTTTGCCAAAGAAAGGATTGAAGAAGCACTGTTTATTAATTATTTTCTTTTTTTGAGTGATGCTTAATATGTAGGGCTCTTGAAACAAAATCTGCAACCTCCTCTGTGGCCCTGAGGCTCTGTACACCACATCAGAGAACGAAGCTGTGTTTTGTTGAATGCTTTAAGCCATGTTACACTGGCAGCACCACTGAAACAAGCTGTTGTTCAGCCCCACTGAGCCTACCGATCCTGCTCCATGCCACCCCCTCCTGGGATGGCATGCTATTTTTTGACCACAGGATAAACTGGATCAGAGCAAAGCCCAACCCAGCTAAAACACAACTTTTTCCAGGGTTAGTTTTTAAGCTGGTTCATTTCCTACTCCATATTGCCATGTGGCTGCACAAATTCTCAGGACAGGGCAAAAATGAATGGCAGGGGTAGATGGGGCAACTTCTTCAGAGACACCACCACCTGTGTGTCCTTTGTGTCTCTTGGACACCAACTTTTGAAGAACTGCAGGCTTTGGTACCTGAGCAGTGAGATCTAGAACTATCTGCATGATAGACCCTCCTAAGGAGGGCTACAAAGATGGTGAAGGTTCTGGAGGGAAAGACGTGTGAGGAGCGGCTGAGATCCATGGGTTTGTTCAGCCCCGAGCAGAGCAGGCCGAGGGGAGGCCTCGTGGCGGCCTGCAGCTCCCTCACGAGGGGAGCGGAGGGGCAGGCGCTGAGCTCTGCTCTCTGGGGACAGCGACAGGACCCGAGGTTAACGGCATGGAGCTGGGGCAGGGGAGGGTCAGGCTGGGGGTTAGGGAAAGGTTCTGCACCCAGAGGGTGATCAGGCACTGGGACAGGCTGCCCAGGGCAATGGTCATGGCACTGAGCCTGATGGAGTTCAAGGAGCGTTTGGACAACATTCTCAGATAGATGGTCTCATGCTGGGGGTCCTCCGGGGAGCAAGGAGTTGGACTTGAGAATCCTCGTGGGCCCTTTCCAAAATGGGTTATTCTATAATTTTATGTATCAGTGTGCCAGTATGTGGATATAATCCTTGAGTAAGTCCTTAAAGAAGAACCTGAAATTTGATTTCTTATTTCTAGACACCAATAGTCTACAGAAGCATGCACCAATTTTCAGACTGTAAATCTTGAGGATAAGCAGGGAAGACATCACTATGCCTCTTCTAGCCAGGTTTTGAAAGTAAGCACAAAATACACTGGATAGCAGTGGAAGATGATTCCATCAGATTACCAGGGAACCATCAAAGCCCCGTTAGAACACCTTGGTGGTTGAATCTGACTTCTTAGCAGTAAATAGCCAAAGCAGTCAGAACTGCCAACACTAAGATGCCACTAGACCTGCCTGAAAAACAAGACTCCTTTGCAGCCAAGGTACCTCAAGGGTCACATAGGCACACTGAGCAGGGCTTTCATGATCACAGTTACGATCTAAGCACTTAAATTCTACTTCCTTCTTTGGATCTATTTTAACTTTAAAAGAACCAGCATACTCTCCCTCTGAAGATAATGCCACCAGATTCTTAACAGCTACTGAACAGAAGCTGTGGCACGGTCAACTTGTTTTGGTACAAATAAAAGATAAGCTTATGGCCGTAAACCCTCTTCCAACTTAATCAGGGTATTTCCTGCTATAGATGAGCCCTAATCCTACACTGCCAGAAGGATCATGGTTTTCTTTTGAAGTGTCTAATCCATATTTCTAGACCCATCAAGAGTTTTTTCAGACTTGTAAAGAATGAGTTTGGTATCAATGCAGACAGCTCAGAGAAATCCTGAGTTTTAAAGCTTCTTGTACTCTGTCCTGTATTTTACTCCTTGATTTTCCCCTTAGCTAGATTCTTCAGAGTTTTGAAATTAATGCTTTTCCCATTAGCCTGATTAATATGTGGTTAACACTGTGAGTTATAGAAAATCAATTAACAAGTCAACTCTAAATCAACTCAATTTTCAGTTAAGAGACTTGGTCCAGTTCAGTATTTCCTTCCCAAAGCAAGCACAAACACACTGTTCAGCTCAAATCCCAAAGCAGGCCATGTGAACAGATTGGATTTGCTGCATTCCCTGGTGTTCGGAGAAATAAGGCTTTTCCAGATCAGTGGTGACTTCCCAACATGACCATGGTTACTGGAGGACAGCCTGCCACTCTGACATTTAAATCTAAAATCTGGTGTACTTAGGTCATAACATAATCACCTCCTCCTCCCTGGCTACTCCAGCTAAACCTCTCCCTTTTACTCATCTCATTAGTAACCAGCTTTGTGTTTACAAAGCAATAGTAAACATAGTTATCCATTGTCAAGGCAGAAAAATAATAATAAAAATTTCTTGAATACAAGGTCATAGTTTCATCCACTGACCTTTAAAACAGATAAGGACATTTGAAACTGTCATAATAATTACCTTACTGGTAAAACTCCCTCTGAATTCAGTGGCATAAGGTGACCGCTGTCCTAGCAGGCTGCAATCCAAAGTTCCCATTGCATAGCCAAGGAAAGCAGCAGTTCTGAAGCCCCTGATCTGCCTATTCCTGCACGGGCTCCCTCAAGTGCGTATGAAAAACCCAACCAATTTCATTGTAACGCTCCATTGCTATACAGATTTTCCTGCTTTGCCCTGAAAGCATCATTCCAATTTTGAAGTGATGATGCCAGCATCTATTCTTTGTCTGTTTGGCATATTTTGTATTTCTGAGGATTATTTTTTTTTCAACAATCAGTGCCAACTGACGGCTAACCATCCAAAATACTTTGGCCAATGAGTACAAGTCTGGTTGCAGTTCTGAGGGTAAAATTTAAAAGTTAGTCAGCTTAGCCTTAAAGGAAACCTGACAGTTTTTTTCCTGAAAGCAATACGCTTTGTTCTTTTCTTGGCCTAGAACATAGACATTGCCCGAATTTTATTCATGTCTGCAACACATCTGCTATGTGTATCTAAATGGATGTTAACGGTCTTGAACTCAATCAGCTGTGTCCGACTGCTTGGCTACAATCTTGGATGCATTGTGTGTTCCTGAATCCAAGGGCTATTAATAAAAGACACTTGTGGCACTTTTTTTTTTTTTTTTTTTCCACTTCCCCATTTCTCCATGTTTAAGCATACACATTGTGTATCTTCCACCCGACAACTCCTTTCACAAGTTCAGTCTGTCCCATTGACACAATCTGCAGAATGAAGTGAGCCTTAGCAGCTCTCTCAGGATCCGTACATGGCTTTTCCTTTCATTACCTTCATGAAGAAGGATCTCTCAGGAAGCAAAACCTTGTACCCTCCTCTCCAAGGAAAAGCCAGTGGTTTCTCTACCTCAAACTGAGGTAGAGTTTCCAAGACTTTTGCCATGGAAATCTAACCCTTTTTTTCCCTTAAGAAACTTTTCCCTGAGGTCTCAGTTAGAGAATGAGTGCTCTCTGCCTAAGACAGTGAACATTTTCAATGATGTGCCACTTCACACCAGCCCACATTTCCTGATTTACACATGTGCTGAAGCTCTCCTCCTCTGTCCCCATGCTGGTCCTAGCAGGTGTGGATGCAGGTCTGGGATCTGATCTGGCCAAAGCTGGGGACTTTCTGAGGGAGAGAAAGGGAAATAATCGTCAGTGGTGCTCCAGCCTGACTCGCCAAACTTGTGATACAGCCAGCCAAGGGACTTGAGAAACACTCAAAGAGGCTTTAAACATTTACTGAATGAATTGGCGTTGGCTAGAGACCATAAATTACTTGTTGCCCAGTTCTATGAGTCAGCCATTCATAATTTTTATGCTTATGGAAATTTATATACTGAGGGGTTTATAAAGCAACCGTGCTCCTGCAGGAAGATGAAGCCTTCAGCTTGCTGAGGGAAGGCTCTGGCTCATCCCTTGGACCCAGGATGGTGGGCTGCCTGCACGCCAAGGAACATGTGGCTGCTGCCCTCCTCTTGGTTTCCAGAGCTCTCAGTTTTCCAGAAGGTGTTTTTAAGGATGTTCCATCCCTCAGCAGAGGGTTATTTCTGTCCCTGGATGTTTATACCTTTTGCCACCGCCTGGTAACCCATTCTTTATAAAACACACATGCTTCCATAAGAGGTGCTTTGGAATAAACAGCTAAAACACGCATTCAGCAGAATTATGTCAGGGTTTGTAGCCGCCCGGCTCTCACACGGCCCAGCCCGGCCCTGCCTATGCCCGCCTGGCCCCCCGCCCCGTGGGGCCGGCCCTAACGGCGGGCGGGGAGCCGCGGGGAGGAGGAGGAAGGTGCCGCCTTCCTCCACGTCATTTCGAGGAAGGGGACAGCCCTGCGGGGCCGGCGAGCCGCAAGGAAAGAGAAAGCAAAAGGCAGAGGGACAGGGAAAGAAGGGACAGTGACGGAGGCGGCGCGGGGGGCTCGGTGCTGCGCGGGACCCGGCTGCCCCCCAGGTACCCGCGGCCGCCCCACAGCGCTGGGGCCCGGCTGCCGCCGCCTCGCTGCCCCCGAGCTCCGGCCTTCGGCGGGCCGGGGAGGAAGGCGAGCCCCCGGCCTCACGGGTGGGCTGCCCCTTGTCCTTCTCCCTGAGCTCCAGGGGAGGTGGTGAGGCTGGCTGCCGGGGGGACGGTGCTCTGGAGGCGTGGAGGCGCTCCTCAGTTATGTCACTTAACTTCATCTGACCATAACCTGAGGCTTACGCCTAAGTAAATATTGGTTTCGTAGCACAGAGCGGACTGGGACACTTGGTGGCTAACCGAAGGTGGCCTCAGCTTCCAGCCTCCAGCAGGTGCTGTGGTGTCATACAAATGCTGGGCGCAGGATTTGGGGATATGAGTGCTAAGAGGTGGCCAGCGGGGTCAGGGCGCTGTTGCCCACCCATACCGGTATTTTGGGGATGTTGTGAGCACCGTCAGCACCCATGGTGTAAAGTCCTGGTACTTGCCTGTCTTAGGTTTGCTTTAGAACTAGTGTGCCTTCACATCTGCCTGTCTGCAGATAAGCGGCCTGTGATTGTCTCTAAATTCCTTTTTATCTGCCCCCACAAAATCTTGTGGCAACAGGTTCCAGGTGTTACGTTATCAGCTCTGAAAAAAAAAAAAAAGGGTATTGGGGTATTGTCATGTGCTTTAAGCAGATTTAAGTGTTACACCTCTTAATCACAGAGCACACGTAATGTTATATGTTTTTGTAACACTATATGGAGCAGAAAGGAAACGTAAGAATTCTTCATGTATGTCTGGTTTTTATGTGTAGTAAGGAAGGAGGCTTCAGATACCTTATATATATATATGTATATATATTTAAGAAAATGTATCATTTTATCCCAGCACAGCTTACGGTATTCCATTCCGGACTATTTGCTACAAAAAGAGTGAATACATGCAATTCTTGTAATTATTTTTTCTGTTCCCTCAGGTTTCAATGGATTTATCAAGTCTACTGCAGCCTTTAAAAGATAATGGTTTTGTAAGTATTTCCTGATGTGTTACCTGGTAAAGTCTGTATTTGATAATAGGGTCTCTGAATGGAGATCCATGCCTGGACTGGTAAGACAGTGCTTCTTAAACTTCTTGTCTCACTGTCTTCCATCCTTTAATACTTTGGACATTCCTCGTTCTCTCCATCCCCACTTTAATAACATTTTAAATTCCAGATGCCAGTGCCCGATATAAGTCTTTTCTGAAACCTCATACCTCAGTTTGTAGCAGGGCTTCCCTTTCTCTTTCTTTCCTAACTGGCCCTTGTCTCCATAGGGAGAGTCCCATTCCAAAGTGTCTGCATTACAGACTGCTGGAATTTCCTTGTCCTGCCTCGTCTGCTCATCTGTTTCCATTGAAGTTTCTTAGGGGAATTTCCTTTTTCCTGGTGCCTCCCTTGATCCAGTTCTTGCAGCATGGCAAGTAGTTTGGATGGGACTTTCCCTTGGATTTCTTGTGTTTTCTTGGCATTTTTTTATTTCTTTGAGGTTGAAAACTGTTGCCATTGAGCATTTTCCATAACACGCAGGCATCCTTTCTTATCATCTTACAGCTGTTGAACGTGCATTGTTCTGCTTTCCTGCACTCAGTCCCTTGAGTGAAGGAAATTTTCTTCCGGTTCTAAGTTATACGCAGATGGGGATTTCCCTGTTGCTTAACAGGCATTTGAAACTGGACAAAGTTGTGGAAAAAAAATATTTTATGTTTTATTGCTTTTAGGAAAAATAAAACAGAATTAGCAAGAGAATTAACTAGATTATGTAACAGGCCTTTTCCATGTATAAATTTCATGGTTCACATTCAAGTTTTATGTAATCTTAAGTAGAAGGGAGGGATTGTTTCAGCGGGTCTCTTTGGATTTTTTTTTTCTTTTTCTGTAGAATATTGCAGTCATAGAAACAAAACAGAACAGAGAATATGGGCTTTATCCAGTTGTAATTTCCCCATGCTTCTGAACTTCTGCCCTGAAGGACTTAAAATCTGAAATTCTTCTTTTATTGCCTTTCCCGCAAGACCATTCATTGTCTAACCTGCCTGAGCTTGGAAACATCCCATTTTGCATTTTTTTTTCTCTTTAGGCTTGTATATTCTCTTTACACCTTCTTCTCACTGCCGAGAAAGTTTATAGATAAACCTTTGCAGGGTTGAGGGGCTTAGCTGGCTGTGGAATAACATACTTTTATGATTTATTAAAATATTAGCCTGTGAATATTTTCAGTTGGATAATTAGCAAATAGTGAATACTGACTGACCAGTTGCTGTTTTCTTAGACTTTTGTCCTGTCCAGCCAATTAAATTAGTTCCCTGATTTGGACTAATTGTCTGAATGTTTTGTTGTTTTTTTTTTTAAATAATAATAAAGAGGTATATGCCATCATGTGGCATGAGGATACTAGGAAGATTTAATTACGAAGTGTAATGGGTTTCTCAAAATGTCTGACTTACCACATCTTGCCTGCCCAACTGGAAAAAAGCAGGAAGTGGGCATACAGACAAAAAGCATTGGGCTTTCACTAATGCCAATACATTGCAAACTACCATTGCAAAATGTATTGTCCAGCTGCAAAGGGTTACTTTTTTTTTTAAATCCTGAAGACTAATTTGAATTGTTTAGGGTGTCTCAGTTATTCTCTAATAGGGAAATAAAATTCAGCATGCCTTTTCTTTTCTCTCCAGTGTATGACGACTCCTGGTCCTGACACGTCCAAAGCTGAGATGGAAAGTCTTAAACAAGAACTGGAGAAATGGAAGGCAAGTTCTATAAAGTGTATAGAATCATGGAAATTAGCTCAAAGACACTTTGAAGACCATCAGTTCACCCTTCTAAATCCAAGTCAGCTCTCCCCCTGTCATAACAGATGTTTGTCTGACTTGCTCTCTGTTCTTTAATGGTACATACTTGCTTTTGTTAATCTCAGTGGTAACTATACCTGTATGTCTAAAAGAAATATTTATCCAAAGCATTAAAATAAAGAAATAAATATAAAGGGCTTAGCTAAAGTTTTGTTTGTTCTTGTGGGGAAAAAAAGAATTTGAAGAGTCTTTTTTCTCTTTATCATCCAGGAAAGACTTGAAAAAGCTGAAAAAGTAAAAGCTGACCTTCAACTTCGTAAATTAAGTGCTGACAAAGAATATGTTAAACTACAGGATGAGCTGACAGCTCTAAAGGAGCTTGAAGAGAACCTTCATAAAGAGAGTATTAAGTCTAGGGACATCCACAAGGTATGGAGAAGGCTTACAGCTCTCAGTATTTGGGGAATTGTGAGAGAAGTTCTGGTTGGAGAAGATAAGAGCAGGATTTCCTTTCCAGTTTAAACAGCTTCAGCGCTTTGCAGACTCTAAGACTAGGCTATTTCACACGTAGTTTTTCAATGGCAGATTAAGAACCGGTACAATAAAATAAAACTTACAGTAATGTTGGAAGAGCGAAGGCAGAACTGAGACCTATCTCGTGTAGAAAATGAAGGCAGGCAAAACCAGTCTTCCTTTTCTGAGATTTTCCACCAAGAGGTAAGTTTCAGTTTTGTGTGATGAAGAGAGAATTGAATGGGTTGTTTCCACTGCTTCCTCGGATCCCAGCACCTGCTAGATGTTACAGCACCCAAGGGAATAGCATTTCTTGAGTGACAATAAGCTGGTTTCAGCCAGAACTTGTCTGAAGATGGCTCTTCTTTCTAGAAATAATTGGTGCATTACTTCAAAGTGCTGTGTAGTCATTGGTACGGTAACAGGAGAATTTTCTGTAGGCTGTTGAGGTTGTTTCAGTGAAGTTTTGTTTGGCCTGAGAATCGCTGATAAGAAATTAAGGCTTCAATATTGCAAACTACTAAAATATAATCAATAGGTTAAATGTAATAATTAAAGGCTGATACAGTTTCTACTGTCTACAGATTTTTCTGGAATATCTTCTACGTGTTTAATTTTGCATTTAATATTTTTGTGCTATAGGAAGAACTTAGTGTACTAAACCAAGAAAACAGTAAACTGAAGAAGGAGATTGAAAAGCTCAAAGAAGACCTTGCAGAATGTAATGCAGAGCTTTCGTGGGATGGTAAGGTAAGGTTTGAAGTACTTTGCAGTTCTTTTGGAAGGGCACATTTTTATTTTGCCAGTTCTAGACCATTGGGGCCAAGTTGTTCAGCAACATTTATTGATTTCAATGTAAAATACAGCTTGAAGCTTTATTTTCCTATTTTACCTGGCAAGGTAATGTGAAGAAGGTTAAGGATATGGAAACAAGTACAAGTGTGTGAGATATTGAAAACAGGAGAAGAACGAAGAAAAGCAGAAAATGGTTAAATGGAAATCACTGGAGTAAAAAATTCACATAGCATTGCTAATTTTCAAGTACTTGCATTTTATATTTCTCGGGTAAGAGGATGGAAGGAAAAATGTGTCCATTGGCAGTAGAGGGAACAGAAAGAAAACAGACTCCTAGATAAGATGCTGGTTTTGAAGATACGTGGCAGGAATGCTTTTATTGCTCTGGCTATTTTATCTTGACACAATATTTTTCTTCTACACGGGATTTTAGTTTGAAACAGTTATGTAAATGGGAAAAAAAGAGATATCTAAAACTCCCTCAAATCTATTAAAGCAGCTTTTCTAACCAACATTTTCATGAACATTTAATTTATGGTAGTTATAAAACTCTTGGCTGTTTGTGTATTACTATGATGGTAACATGCAAGGCAGTTTGTTAGCAGAGTTAACATTTCTGTAGAGCAGTGATGCAAGTGGGCAAAACTAAGTGGAACAATGAACAAATCTGATACTTGCATTTTACAGATTTTACTTACCAAAAGTATTCTAATTCTACTGATAGAAACACCTGTAGACTTCAACTGAATTTTTATTGCATAGGGTCAAGTCCAAGTTCAAAGTTAATCAAAGGAAAAAATAAAAAACAAACCCAAACTCACGGACAAGAATCTGAGGAATAGACATGTGCAGTCAGTTTGCAGTTATACCTGTGTTACCAGCTGTGACTTCAATCTGCGTGACTGTTGAACTTGAAAATTACGCAACTCAAGACTGTACCGTTCGTTTTCCTGTTAGGCAATAATTACATCAGTGTTTTTTCTCTATCTTGATTCTAAAATATTAGATTGAAAAAAAGGTAGCAGACATGAAAGTGGAGTTCACTCACATGGAAGACACGAAGGATGATTTTTCAGATATTAATACTCGCTGTGTTTTTTCTGTAACATCAAAAATCCCGTTCAAACTGAATCAAAACCAGGCACTGCTTACTTTTGAAGATGCAGAAGGTATGATGCGTGTTTTAAGTATAAAATTAATGTCTCTGCTGCCTTTCATTACCAAAGGGAAAAGTTTTACATTAACATTTAGGGAAAAAAAGCCTAAGCAACAGCCAAAGAAGAGTACACATGGAACTTTTCACTATTCTGCTGCCAGTCATTAGCAAAAAATTCTTCCAAGTGCTTTGCATGCGTGTTTGATAACAGCATTTCTGCTTTCACCTAATACAAACAACGCTTTGTGTTTGAAATTGGGAATATGTTTCTACCTCAGTTTTGTTAAGTACGATGCAAAATGTTTTGACAGCAGAATTTGATTACTTTCTTTACTCAGTACCTTATTCTGACAGAAGTTGTGCTGGTTAAGTCTACATGCATCAGATGATGGGTAGATGTGAGACGTTAGAGGGATGGTGCAGTCTGCAAGTTGCCTGCTTGCCACCGAGATGCCTGCTGCTTGGCCTGCAGTCTGCCTGGGCCTGCGTGGTGGCTAACTCAGTTATGCAAGTATATTGCAGATGTAAAGCTGGTGTCGGATTCATTTATTTCAGCTAAAATCTAACATTGCCTAATAGGCATTCTTTACAGCTGGCAATGATGTGGTTTGTATCCACAGATCTTTTAAATAAAATACAGAAAGGCTAGTATTAATATTTGAGACAGTGAGAGCATCTTTTGACAGTGTCTTTTATTCTAAAGATAGTATCATATATTAGCTGTTGACTATAACTGGTGAGATTTAACAGATGTAGACATGCCTGAAGATGTAGATAGTGGGATATGGTTGCCAAACTTACTCATTTCTTACTTATCGATGTAAAAAGAGCTTTTTCTTAAGAGACTGAGGAATAGTTGTGTTTTTATAATGATTAAACAAGGCTTTTCTCTGCTGAAAACTTGTTATTTTCCCCAGTTGCCCAGAGACTGATAAAAATGGGTAAGCATACTCTGAACCTGGACAGAAAAACAACAGATGTGAAAGTAATGCCTTTTACGCTTGGAATGGGAATCAAATTTGAGGTAATTAACCAAAATAATATAAAACTATAAAGATATATACTTGCAGTACATAAAGTACTTTATGTTCAGTCTTGTGTTTTCGATCACAAAATGCACGCATTATTTTTGTTAGCTCCACATCACTATTTCTGGAAAGAAGATTGATGTTTCAGAAGTACCTGAGCTATCAATTCCTGATGACTGGGTGAGAGACAAATTAGAGCTGAATTTCTACAAATCTGAACATGGAGGAGGAGAAGTAGAGAATGTAAAATACGACAAGAAGTCTAGAACAGCTGTTATTACATTCCTCAAACCTGGAGGTATAGTAATACTTTTGTTAGCTGGATGTGCAGGCCGTCTCATCTGTTTCCATTCCCTTATGTTCTGTGTTAATTTAACCAGTGAATGCAAATAATCCTTCCCTCCTGGGAAGCTCTCCTTCCCAGAGAGTTAAGTAGATCAGGAAAAGATGTGGTTTCACACATGTATCTGTGAATATCATGTTACTTCACATTCCTTTTTGATCAAACATGACCTGATATGTAGCTCTTCAGCTTTGTTTCTATCTTAACTTTGTCAAAAACCTTTTTCCTTTGCATTACTAGACACATATTGTGAAGAGAAAGTTAGGAAAATGTGTTTGATTTTTAGCTCTTGTTTCATGACACTAAACTTAGAGAAGCTTTCAGTATGCCCAACTCTAGGCATTTTGGTTTAAGTGTGTGAAATTCTAAAAAGATCAGTGGAGCCACATCTATTTAGAGCATCTACTTTAGATTTATTTCAGAAGCTTTTGTGGGTATTTCCTGATCTTGCTTTTTTGGATATGCCAAATGAACTTTTTTCAATTTGCATATGAAGAATCTGCAAACACGATGTCATATATTAGTTTCTAAATCCAAATAAGGAAGATTAGTTTGCTCTTTGATATACTTACAAAATGCATTTGAGGTTATATTACTGTTATTCCTCTTTTTCTCTGTCTCCCTTACAGCAGCCAATGGCTTTGTGAGAAGTACTATATGTCCTTTCTTTGTGAATGGAAGGCCTTACAGGCTTCATGTGTCTCCAAGCACCAGCGTACACTTGGAAAAGCTTCAGGTAAAAAAATCTATGTCAGGCTACTCCCTAAACAGAGCAGGTATGTGGGAAATACGAGATATGGGCAGAATTTTCAGTTCTGAGGAGTGCAGAAGTTTTTCTGTACTCAGTCTGTGAATCCTAATAGCAAGTGTGCATCTGCAGTATGCTGCTGTGCTGATAATCCTGTGTTTTGTAGTGTGAGAGCTATAATTTACTTTAAAAGGGTACGCATGTCTTTCTTTGATTAAATTATATCATTACTTACCATAATGTCTGTGCCAGGCAGGAGGCAGATACTGAATTGTTTGTGGAGTATGTTATTAGTAGGCACAACGTTTTTCCATGTCACAAAGCACTGTCATGTTCAGCCCTAATGAGAGGCCTTGTTGATAATCTCAGGAGAGACCCTTGTTCTGTGAAACACTTGCTCATTCATTTTTTTTCATTCAGTTGTTCGACCCAAATAGTAACTCCTTTTCCTTTAGCACTAGTCTGCTTGCTCATGATGCTCTCACTGAAATTGTCTTTTACTTTGTATGAATAGATTGTAATCAAATCAGTGCTGTGTATATAATCAGGCCTTTATAATTAAAGCATTGACTAGCATTTGTGCACTTAAGAGATATGACATTCTTTGCAGATGTGTATCATGCGTTAGCATTGATTTTGATGGATTGATACGGCCTATAACCATCAGAGATCCCCTAAAATAGAGTGTGCGTTAAGGAGTATGGGGCAAACCAGTTAGGGAGGCTGGGCACAATTTCTATTAAACTTAGCACTGTATGGTAAAGTTCAGAACTCTTGTTATTTTCAGTGACAGATACATAGCACATTGACCAAAATCTTAAAAGGTAATCAAAGATCCTAGCCATAGCTGACTGAGAATATGTTTATTTCCAGTACCCTTCAGTTCCTTTAGATGTACGTGTGACAGCTGATGTATAATACAACTTTCTCTTTCTGTCTTAAATAGCTATTTTCTGGGATTTCTAAGAATTCCATTCTGCTGAAAGGAATTGGAGAGACTGAAGATGATGAGGAAAGTGTACAGGACATGATTGAAATTCATTTTCAAAAGCCTAGTAATGGTGGTGGAGAAACAGAGAGAATCAAATATGTATCAAAAGGAGCTACATGGGTTTGCTTTGAGGAGGATGCTTAGAATGCCAAATGGAAAATGGGAGGTCAAACTCATGAAGTTCTGACTTTTTGTTTCATCTGAGACACAGGAATTAACACCAAGACTTCTTGTAGAATTATACTTAAATGTTCAGAAATTTATATCTGAAAGAGGAACTGCCTGTCTTTCTGATTTGTTTAATGGCACAAACTTTGCATAGAAATTTGATAAAAGGTACTGCTTTGTGTTCCAGATGTTCCTGATTAAAGTCAAGAAAAAAGCCCTTACCAGCACATAAAACTTAATCTAAGGTTTGCGTTTTGGAAACCTGTGGACTTTTACTGATTGGAAAAAAAAATACTGCTTTTAGCTGTCAAAATACTATTACTTCCTTGATACATCCTCTAGGATCTGATCCAAATGCTATTGAGTTTCTCATAAATTAATATCCTGGTTTATTGTTTAATATTTGTTTCTACAATTACATTTTTGTTCCTTATTTTTCAAATTGAAAATACTACAGCTAAGACTTCAGATGATTCTTTAAAACAGATTTCTTTGTAACAGTGCTGGATTAAAAAATCTGATGCTGAACACTGAGTCTGAGGAATTTATTCAGTTGCATGTGACTGGCCAGGCTGCCAGCTCTGTGAGGGTGTGTATTAGATGGGTCATTTGAAAAAGGGATATAGATTTTAGGAGAAATTAATTTTTCAGCATGTAACCCCCCCCTTTTGTTTCCAGTTCATCGTTTCAGATTTTTGAAATAAAATGGAATTGCAAAGTCAGAGAAGGATTTCTTGTCCAAAGGTGGATGTTTTTACTTTTCTGCTGTGATCCTATATATTTGCTATCCCTGGGGGCAAAAACAGTAAGGCACCAGTCATCTTTTCCAAGTATCACAGCTGTAACAGGGAATCACAGAGGGGTTTGGGCTGGAAGGGACCTTAAAGCCCACCAGGTTCCAACCCCTTTCCTAGGGTGGGGACCTCTCCCAGCCCAGGCTGCCCAAACCCCATCCAGCCTGGCCCTGGGCACTGCCAGGGATGGGGCAGCATTGGCCAGGGCCTCACTTCTGAGTGAAGACTTCTATCTCCTCCTTATATCTAATCTAAAGCTGTTCTTTGTTACTTCAAAGCTGTTACACCTGGTCCTATCCCTGCACTCCCCCACTCTCTTCAGCTTTCCTGTAGGCCCCCTGAGGTACTGGAAGGCCACTCTAACTCCCTTTTATACTATTTGACATCTTAGCATGCAGATAAAAAGCACCTTAAGGGAAGCACTACAAATATATCTCAGGTGGAATTTTAAGATAAACTTTTAATAGACAACGAATACATATGGGAAACTATAAGACTGCTAGCACCACAGCTGACTGCATTTTCTGGTGGGAGAGATACGTGTGACTGTAGCTCCTCTTACTGTTCAGGGCATGCAAAGGCAGGGATTGATTACCTGGCAATTATGAAATAGGAAAAAAAGAAGGAAAAATGAATGATTTGTTTATGGGGATTATGTGCTTTTGCCTTTAACAGTCCTAAAATATTGATGAGATCAAATGCCTTAAAAATGAAAGAGAAGAAACTTGATGAAGACTGTCAGTAATTGTAACCATACTTCACTGATAAATGTTCAGAAAGAAGTCCTTGAAAAATGAAAACATTTAAAATTCTCCTGTGGTCTCACTGTGTGGGGGAGAAGTGAGAAGAAGCAGGCTTTAAGCACACAAAATAAAGATGAGATTTTAATTAACGTTCTAAGGCATTTGTTCTATTTTCTCACGGATGAATTGATAAAAGTTTATTTTACAGTACTAGCTGTGCCACGTAAAGGCTGGAACACGGTTTTAGCGATGAAAATGGAGCGTTTAGACGATGTCGCTGCAAAGGGCACTGCCCTTCCCCTTCCTCGTCAGGAATTCACCCTGGGCCGCCGTCAGGGGACGGCACCGCAGAGGCGGGCAGCCGGCCCGGCCCTCCCGGCGCCCGCCCATCGCTTTCTCTTTCGCTTCCCCGCTCCGGCAGCCGGGGTGCCCGGGGACAGCCGCCTCGCCGGGGGCCGGCACAGCGACGGCCATGGCAAGTGGCAGCGGCGGCAGGGCCGGAGGGGCCGCCCGGGGGGGGGTCGCGAAATGGCGGCGGGGCGCCCTGAGGCCGGGACAGGGCGAGGGCCCGGCGGCGGGTGGTAGCGCACCGCCGGGCCCTCAGGTACGGCCGGAGGGGCTTGGGGCGGGTTGGTGCACCGTGAGGGGTCGTGAGGTGGGTTGGTACGGCCGGGGGGTCGTGGGGCAGCCCGGGTACCTCCCCCGGGGTGCCGGCTTTGTGCCCGTGTGGCCCTGCAGCACCTCCTGCCGCCCCGCGCTGCAGCCCCGGGCGCGTACGTGCCTCAGAAGCGATTCGGCATCAATCCCAGCACAAATCCCCTGCTTTTTCGTCGCGTTTTTCTTTTTATTATTATTCCGAAGAGCCAGCTGGCAAAGGTGTGGGGGCTGTCTGGCAGCTTGGATCGCCCCGGCTGCGTGAGGCAGGAGAAAATCCTGCATAAAACCTCGCCAGCCCCCGAAGCGCCCTGTTTGTATTCCCTCCGTGTTGTCTCATTAGTGCAGAAACCTGCTGTTTGCACAAACGTTACCAGGAATAATTACCCACAGAACCGAAGCGCCTAGCTCTTTATTTGGGCGAGTGGTAAAAGCAGGCCTCCTAGGTGCCAGGAGGGCCACAATATTTTATACAGCCCCAGTCCAGAAGAAACTTTGTAAGAGATGCCCGAAGAATACAGTCTGAGGGACTGACCTGGAATAGTCGCTCTGAAGTTATTGACAACTTGTTCCCATAAACGCCCCATGCAAACATACTAAACTATTTTCTTTCTTCCAAAAAAAGTAAATGAACTGTTACAAAATTTCCTCAGTGTCCCACCGTTTACGGTGATTTTGCCATATTTCCAGTGAAATAATGCTGTTTATTATTTCTGCCGAATAAGAGTGGAAAGAAAATACGCTTGCCTCAACAAGACATAGATGCAAATCCTATTTAGGATGGGTTTCATGTTTGCAGCATTGGGAGGTCTGGCTCTGATGAAAATCATGTGTGTAGTAGTCATTTTATGCACTGCGAGTCTCAGATGACTGGGATTATGTTCTTCCAATTTAACAAGGTTGTCCATTGAATAAGTGGAGAGAGATGAGTCAGAGCATAATGCTGGATCCCAGCTCTCATGAATATAACAAGTAAGGACCGTCTCAATCTGACCTTGCCACTCGGAAAAGAGAATGCTTATTGAACAGTACATGCAATTAACATTTTTCATTTTCTTTCAGTCTTGAATATTAGAGCAAACAATCTTACCCGTGTGACACTGGGCCTTTCGTTTGGAAGCTGTTAAATTTAGTTCTAATTTTTGTTGCTCTAACAAATGAGGATACCGAGAGTGTGTAAATGACACATTTTGTACTGCACAGTAACATAAGAGTGCCTGAGGGAGTCTGGTATTCACTGAAATCAGAATCTGACTCAGCAGTCTTAGTTATCTATGAAATGGGCATCTTGTCTGACTAAAAATGAAGGGGAGTCACTTCAGCAGTCAGGGTGCTCCACGGCAGGTCACTGGTACTCCTTGTGCTTACAGTACCCCATTTCTCTTTGTGCAGGACGCGGGACGGGCAGCTAAATCAGCAAGGACAGTTGTCATCTCTGGTGTTCCAGATGGCATTCTGAAGGATGATGTCATGAGTGACATACTGGTGATTCATTTCCAAAAGTCAAAGAATAATGGTGGAGATGTGGAGGACATAATGTATCCAACAAAGGAAAAAGGAGTTGCATATGTAACTTTTGAAGATCAAGAAGGTATTGACTCTAATACGCTGTAGGAAATGTTCCCCCAGAAATTAACCCTAGAATGTTTACCCTAAAACAGATGATTATAAATTGTTTACTGGTACTAGGATTTTGTATGTCTGGGAGACTAACACCTCTCTCTTAGTCAGAGTTTTAGGATTTTATTTCTGTTCAGTGAAGTCATGACTCTGAAGAGGCTTCGTGCAAAGTGTTTGTTTTGTTTGTTTTTAGAAATAAATTTATACCGTGCATAACCTGATTTTTGTAGTCAGGCCTTTGGGAATAAATCCCTGACAATTAATGTTCTAGAAAGAGCCTTCTGTCTCTCTCTCAGCACTTTTGACTAATGCATAAAATATTAGGCAAGAGTATTGAATCACCTGTGTGTATGTATGGGAAATTGTTAGGGAAAGCATCAAGAAAAAAACACCCACGAAGTGTTCCACTATCAGACTGGTAGTAATGCATTATCTTACTGCAGAACAAAAAAGCAACAAGTGGCTTTCTGTTTAGTTGCAGAGAGTGTTCTAAAGAAGAATGAGCATCGACTAGAAGACAAGAGACTGTCCAGATACTATCCTTTGAAAGTAACTCCTTACTGCAAAAACGTAAGTTCATTCATTATTTATCTCATTGTGCTTCCTTTGCTATGTTAACCATTACTTAACTTTTCTCTAATTCAAAATTCTAGGTCTTCAGCTCTGTCACATCTGTCGTCAATATGTCTGTTTTCAAAGATCGATATGTTTTAGAAGATCTGATACAAGAAATTAAAAAGAAGAACACAGCTTTGAGCTTTGGCCCTCTGCAATCCAATGGACATATTTCTGTTCAAGGGTCATTTCCAGCAATTGAATTGCTAAGAGATTTCCTTTTACTAAAAGCAAAATCCCTTTCAGAGGACAAAAATGAAGAAAGTAAGTCCTATCAGAGACGGAAGAAGCAGCAGCAGCAGTGCAGACTTACCACAAATACAAATAATTTTGTTCACGATGCAGAAGGGGAAAAGCAAGTGGTTGTTCTTGACACAGATACATATCTCTATATGAGGAACTTTCTTCCCAAGAAACTCCTAGCGAATACTGACGTTGTAATTTCTGACATCACTGATGGTGATATAACTACACTATATCTTCAGAAAGTTAGAAGTAGGCCTGATGCTGGACAGGTATTAGCATTCAAAGAGGAAATTGAACGTCAATCTCTAAAACTTCATAACACTTTATGTAAAGAAAGGATATACCTTGAGGGGTACATCAGAGATGAAAAGCTGAAATACAAATCGGTGTGTGAAACTCTAAAATCCTACTACCCTTCTGTTTTGGTTGTTCCTTATGCTACTCACATTGATGTGATAGGAAATTCTTCTGAGGTTTTTGAATTTACAAGGGAAGTGAACAAAGAGGTTCAGAGCCTGTTTCAACACAGGTAGAAAGATAGCATTCATGTTATTCTACACATTGTGCTTCTAATAAACTGTACTGTTGCAGCCTGTGCACCTCAGTGTCCCTTCAGATTTGCCTCATTTCTCTCATGCACAGCCTGGGAAGTCTGCATACGAAGGTGAAAAAGCCCATTCCTCCCAATAAATAAAGTTCAGAACCGGAAAAAAAAAGGTTCTTCATATCAGTGAGGCCTCTTCTGTCCAGATTTTGCCTTTAGTTTCCTGCATTCTGGGCACATGTAATGCTCATTGTGTCTTGCTGTCAGGGAGTATGTGATGAGAAAAGAATTTTTGCGGATTTCTCATTCACATAGGAGGACAGAAATACAAAGCTGGGTGGACCAAGCAGGTATGAAAGACTGCTGAAGTTTAGGTATGTCTCTTCGGGCAAAGAGATGACCACTGAAAACAGGAGTGGTGGCCTGCTGCTGTTGCCTTTACAGAAGAAAGTTCTCGTGATTGAGATGCATGAAGAAGGTAGAGCTTTGATACTTGAGGAGATGGAATGCTTATTAAATTTGCAGCTTGCCATGCCATGAAAAGGGCCTTAGAAGTTGGCACTATAAGTTTTTGAGAGAAGAAAATAAGTGTGTTTGTATTCATAGGAGCGATAACAGTTCTTTTCCCACCTGTAACAGCTCCTGCAGCATCCCTTGACAGCATCTTTTTTAGACGTGGAAGTATATTCATAATTTCAATGTGAAAATCTTAGAGCATTTAGACTTTTGAATGAAATTGTGTTTATACAATTCTTATGCCTGATGCGGGAGTAGAATAGTCTTTCAGATCCAGATCATCTTCTGTTGTAGATAAACCAAATGAGCAGTCTTTTTTCGGTGCAAAACTGATCAGTCGGCAGCGAAACTAGTTGCTGTAATTGAGATCAGAAGCACCCTTATGCCTTTTTAATACTTTCCAGTTCTGTTTTCCAGAGCAGTGTCAGAGGTTCAGGCAGTGAGGTTTCTGCCACCTTGAGTAAGGATGGAACAATCTAATGTAGCCTAAATTTCACTTTTGTGTACAAAAATGAACTGTACAAATGCACAGAGATAATTGTTTTGATAGGTCTGGATATGTATACAGCTAAAAAAACACTCATGTGAATTGTTTAGACTTGGAAGAGCTATCAGAATGATACATGTTTATTCCTGTCTTGTCTGTAACTTTCATTTCTAGTGTTAAATGCTTAGAGTTAAAACTGAATGATTACTACAGAGTTCTGTCTCATTCACTGAAATTAGGGATCAAGCCAGTCCATAGGAATGTGACAGTTTTTTTTTTTTTTTTTTTTTTTTTTTTGTTAAACTTTTAAGATATTGGACCCATTATAAGGGTTCAAATGCCCATCCTAATTTATTATTTTGTTTTGTAAAACCAATTTAGGAAAAATGTTGATTTTGTGAAATCAGAATGTTCAGAAATACTTTGTGAAAACATACAGAGCGTTGGCTGTTTTGCCTTACATGCAGAGTTTTATGAAATTAAATTATGAACTCAATAAAGAAGCAAGTTATTCAAAATATTGTGTCCGTGTTCTTTAAACCAACCCCCAGATGTTTAGTTGGAAGCCCGACATGCTTAAGGAATTTTCCAGTCATGACTGATGATCCACTGCAATTATGCCAACGAAAGGGTAACGTTGTTAAAATAGTGCTGGCGCCGTGTTTTAAAATACATTGTCAAAGTGGGAAGATGGTGAGTTTAAGCACTTTCATCTCTTCCAAGTTCCTCTGGAGCCAGAAGCAACCCCAGGGGGCTCCTGGTGGGGCTGGACGTGGGTGCCCAGAGTCAGGCCCTGGGAAAGGTTCTCCTCTATTCCTTGCTGACCACTGACAGCTCACCAACACTCGGCGTTTTTGGGTACTACCTACGTTGCTTAAGCAAGGATAGGAAGTTTTTCAGCCTCGGAGAAGAGAAAATCCTTTAAGAAGGATAATCTTTTAATGAAATGAGTGCTCTTTCTGCTTTGGTCTTCCATTCTCTTTTCTGAAGAGCCTCAAGTTGTTTTGTTTTCTGGTTCATAGCATTAGTATTTCCCATGCACTTCCGTAAGTGCTCAGGCCTGCTAAACCAGTGATGCCGACAGCAGTTTCAATACTGGCAGGTCAGTAGTGGCTGAGCAACACCAATTTTTGAGTTAGCTCTGACAACTGCACTGGTAAGGTACCGCTTGCTTTTTGTTGTCTGGGTTTTATGTCAAACCCTGACAACCTTGTAAAGATTGCAGCTGAATAAAATCACCTTGCCGAATCCTGGTTTGGCTGTAGTAGCTCCTCTTCAGATTCACTCCTACCTGATCCTCTTGTCCGGGGCCATCGTCTGCCCTGCCAGCCAGCTCCACCTCCTTGTTCCTGGCGTCTCCGCCTGCTGTCTCTGGTCCCATACCAGGATGTCATCTCTTTAGACAAGATGAAATTTGCATTTGCTGTTTTGGAACTATGGTAAATAGTAAAATGGGATGATAGTCCATTGTGGATTAGTAAATACTATCTATCGTTATGTTCCTGGATTTCTGGGGCTACTTTTTCAGGGGGGTTTGCAGAAGCACTGGCTGGGAACGCATCACCTGATGCCTGAGCTACTGACTGCCTGAGCTACTATTTTAGATTTAACCCCAGAGAAACCTGCTTTTTTAGCAGGAAAAAAAAGTCAGCTGTGGTCCACCAGGATATACCAGTGTTTGCTGTAAGATATAAACAGCGTTTCAGCAGAATAACATTGTAAGTGGGACATGCATTTCTTCCTTCCTTCATGATGCAGATACCATGGAAAACAATAGATGTTCAGCAAGAAAAGAGAGTCTGATTTTGTCCTTACCATGAATACATAAACAAATACAACAAAACAGCTTGGTGTTAGGTCTGGTAAAAGACTTGCTGGTTCTCATTCTCACAGTGACTTCTTATGGGAAGCAAAGCACTGTTATAGCTATTAAACTCCTCTTGACAAAGGCATTTAATATTTGTGTGTATTGGAAGATATCCGGGTCCTAGATCTAAATGATTGGTGCTGACTCAGTATTCTCAGCATCAGATTTACACTTTTAAAAGCAAAGCTTTCCTTAGCTCATGGGACCTCAACAAAATATTTGTTCTTATTGCTGTGCCAACGCTTGCTGCCCTTTGCCCGATGGGGACACGTAACAGTTCACACAGTAAAAATACAATGCCTAATTTTGACTTAAGGCATAACTCCCATTGACCAAGCCTTAAAAAATAAAATAAATAAAATAAAAAATCAATAAAATCAATAAAATCCTGGCAGGGCAGCACCCCCCTATGGTCAGTGGACACCTTTTTCTGCTGTCTGAAAACCTTAGGGTTTGAGAGAGAGGATTTGACATCCCTTAGCAAGAAGATATTATACAATTTGGAGGCAAAAGCAATCTCAGTTTTGACCGGAGGGGGTGGGGGAGGTGGATGGAAGAATAATGATTTACTGGAGTGCTTTTGCTATCACTGACACAAAGCATTGCCCTGGCGTGGCAAAGGGAGGACAGAGCGTCCTTTGCTCCCCGTTGTACCTGTGCAGTGTGAAAGATGCATGCAAAACGTATGGGAAGGGGGTTGTTACAGGAGGAAAAAAGCCTTTCTATCAGGTATAATCTTTGTCATCCAAACTGCCTCTGCAATGTTTGAGTTGCATTGAAACTTCCTCTGTGCATTTGTTAAAAAAAGCACATACTACAAAAGACCTGTCATGTCTCCTGAAAGACTGCAATGCCAAAAAGACACTTTCTTAAGGAAGAAGTGCCTGCCACTTTGGGGATCCGTGTGTCTTACTTAAATAAAATAAAATAAAATCCAAGATGATATGTAGGAAAAATAGTGTTGCTAGCAAGTAACTGGCTCTTTAAGACAATTATCAGCCTTGAACATCATCTGGCCACACTGGAGGCCCAGAATCATAAAACCCGGGATGAAAGCACACAATAGTCATCAGCTGAGGGTGAGCTGGGGTGGTTGGTGAGTCAGTGCCTGCCGCCCACTGGGGTTGGACGGGGACGGACTCCCACCAGGAGAGGAGGAGGAGATGAACTCAGCAGTCTGTGCATCCGGAGGAGCTGAGGCTCGCGCTTGGCTCCGCTTCGGCCCTCAGGAAGCTCCCACAAGCAAACACACACGTTCCTGTTTTGTTGTACATCTTGTGCAAGAGGGAAAAGCAGCTGTAGAGCAGGGCCAAGATAAGGCTGAGAAAATTCCTTCTCCGTTGCACAACATTTCTGTGGCGACTCCTTCCACTGCATTTAGCGAGGCTGATGGGTGTTTACAGGATATGTGGCTTCTCTCCAATTTATCTCTGCTGCCTGCCTAGCTGCATGCAGGAAAACATTTATGAGGGTGGCCCAATTAAATTCAAAATAACTCATTTTTTTAGTCCTTTAGGCTTCTACTCCTCAATCTGCCACAGTTACTGATGAAAGGACCTTTTCCATTCCTCTCTGTAAGAGCATAAGTAGTGAAATTGTGTGTAGATACTTAACACCATTTCACTTACCATTAGAGGGTGGGAGTCCTCCCTCATTTCTGCAACAGGCTGCGTGAAGATAACCAGGCAACTTAAAAAAATAATTAACAATTAATTTTAATTATGATTTTTTTGGTTATAAAACACAACAACACACACAGATAAGTCAAAGCCGTACAACAGTCCAGGCTGACCGAGCCCTGTCTGGTTGTACTTGCTTTTTCCTTAGCTACAGAGATTTGTGGAATGTCCTCTAGAAAACAAGTTCCTTTTCTCCTTTGCCTAGCACAGCTTTCTTTTGTCTCCTGACAGCCACTAATGACCTTAAAAAAATATCTCCTAAAATGAACTGAGTTAAGAAGGAATACTACCTCCAATGGCAGTAACCACCACTGCTGGAGCATTGGGTTTAAGCCATTTTTCAGGTGAATTTCCCCATGTTGTTACTGCTACTGCCTTTTTAATAGTTGCTGTACAGACCATGAGCAGCTACATTGCTTTACCAAAAGAAATGCTGTATGACATACAAAAAAAAACAAAGTTCTGTTATCTTTGTACAGGTTGGGTATTGAGAAATAATGTCAGGATTTTTGTCCTGGAAATACAACATAAGGAGCTGGTTCAAAAAGAGGTGAAGTCTGAAAAGCCGTTTCCACAGGCTGCAGTGCAGAATCCAAGCCCAAGAGCTGGAGGGGATGGGGGTTAGAAGGGACAGACAGAAGATGCTGAAGCAGGAGGTCCCGGGGAAGAGGCACCCAGCTTCACAAGCCACATGCCACTGGTTTGAAGCAAAATTTGGAAATGTGCAAGACATTTGCCCAGATCTCAAGGCGGCAGGGCAGATCGCCAAGGCAGGCCGCTCACCTCAGTGCGGGGCCGCTGGGGATGACCACCCCATAGCACTGCTGTGAGGCAGGAGGGAAGGACCAGAAGAGCAGGCAGAAGCCAGCAGGTTGTTCTTCCTGGGGGGGATGCTCCCCACAAATGCCCACCTACTGGGGGTGAGGGCCCGCTGAGGAAAGCTGCTCCTGGATCCCAGCTCGCTGGCCCAGCCCTCAGGCTCCTGGCCTTCTCCAGAGCCCACGCTCCTGGTCGAGATGCCACCAGCAGCACTGGTGGAGTACAAGGGCTTTGTGGCGGAGACCCCAGCAGCTCTCAGCCACCGGGGTATTCAGGAATTTAACCCTTCCTGCAATTAGAATAGCCCAGTCCCATCTGATGCTGACGTGGCTGGCACTGAAGCCAGTGGGCAGTGCTGGTGTACATCTGTGGGCTTTACTTTCACTCAAGACATGCTTTAAAAAACAAACCAACAGAAGAAAACCTTCCATTTCGTCATGGATTCTGACAAGTCTTTCCCAGTATTGCAGTAAAAGCAACATTTATCGCTGGTGTTGCACATAGATGTGCCCTGCCTGGCCTGCACATGGGGACCCAGAAACCCATCGTTTTTACCATTGTCTGGGTGCTTCTCTTTAGGAGCAGATCGCTCTTGTGCAGATACAGCCAGTTCCTAACAACTGGAAAATTGTAATGCACACAGCAAACACCACTGAGAGCTCTTTTTTTCCCCTCTAAGTTACATGAGCACTTCCCCCATGAGTTAAGGGATTTGGCATTTCTCTCAGGCATACTTTACATTTTCCAAACTTTCTGAATAACACATTGAGAGACTTAAGCATCTGCACTGCCAAGCCAAATGAGAGAAGAAACGATTTTGCAGGCTCATTAATGCCTAGCATTGACAGGCCTGGAGGGGCTGCGATTTTATTTACATAGGGTAGAGACAGGCCTGCAGGGAAGAGCGCTGTTATTTAAATAGGGAAGAGGTCTTCCTCTGGGGGGGGGGCTCATTTAGATGCAAACGGCACAGGAACTGGGAGCAGCCTTACATCCATACAGCTTTATCTGTGCTTCCAGAAGCCAGCAATTTCTGGGTTTGGAGGCAGCCGGTGCGTTTTACCCGCCCGTGCAGTGGAGCTGTTCAAGTTCAGGTACGTGGGTTATCCCTCTAGCAGGGCCGCAGAGGACAAGCAGAGATGAACTAGCCATAGAGGAAAGAAACAGAGAGGAAAATGAAGATAGATTTTAAAACAAACAAACAAAAAAAAAATAGCAATGGCAGTGTTTATAACAACTATGGTTGTTATGTTTAGCTTCCAGCCTCCCCCCAAAGCCAAACACAGATCACTGTATTTAAGCAATAAGCCCATGCTGGTTTGGACCTATGTTACATTTTTAGCTTGTCATATTCTCAGCTTTTTAGTGTGTGAACCTTGAAGAGCCTCCAGACTCAGCGCTGCCACAGGAATCACATACTGAATACTTAATAAAATATCTAAGAGCCCAAAGCATGACATTTGTATTACAAAAACCTCAGATACCCTGTATTAAAGCAGTCACCTAAACTCATTTTGTAGTGATTGGGGATCATCACCAATGCTGCTGTGTAAAATATTCCTTATGCCTCCAGTTTGCACAGGATGTGTTTGCTAGGGTCACGGACTACTTAACATGTCTGCTTGCTTAGCCTCCCCCGAAGCTGCCCAGTTCTTACAGAGATAAAACATAACCCTTGCAGCTTTCTTCTAGCTCTCGGGCAAGTATCCCAGACGGACAACAGCAGCTGAAGCACAATTTAGTTTCCTCGGTATTTCAGGTGCCTGGAGCCAGCAATTGCCCTCGTATCTGATACAGACCTTTCCAATCAGGCATGTGTGCTCCTGCAGGGATGAACGCTGTGTGCTGAGTGTGGCACCGAGATAAAACGTTTAAAACAATTGTGCCAAAGGCCTTGCAGTGAGCTGCACCTGGCTCGCTTGACACCTCAGTCTGAGCTATCACATCTCAAGTCCTTAACTTCATGTCAACTGACATTTATGCTGCTACTTCTGCACCAGCTGGTCCAAAGGCACATCCGTCACCACTCCCAGGCTTTGTGCAAATGTAAACAGGAGTAAATAAATCCCTGGGTCACAGCAGTAAAGAGTTAAGGAAGCGATGCACTTTCCCCCAGGGGAGAGCCTATTGCAACTTGTAAACACTTGCTGTCTATTTCCAGGTGGTAATTAAAGCAGCCACCTCCACCAAGTCAGTATTACATCAAGAGGCTGGCAATTTCCTGGAGAAAACAGATGTGTTTCCACTAATGAGCCTCAAGATCAGCAAAATGCAACGGCTGCCTGCAGTTGTAGGTACAGCTCTAGCACGTGAAAGCCAGAGACCCTTTGATAATTCTTGGTGGCATTTCTTTGAGGTTTTCGTTCCTCCTACTGGTATTACGCCAGCTTGCAAAAGTCTGCTCATCACGCTATGAGATTTTTCCTTTTGAAATATTTACTGTGGGTAGTTACTAATTCAATTAGATGATGGTGACACATGGAATTGGCTCTGTCGCAAGGGGGCAAATTAGGTCACATTAACCACAGCAGGAGGGGAAAAGCAAAAGCCATTGTGTTTCTGAGTTTCTGGAAGAAGAAAATTTTTGTATCATGTATTTCACTGAAATGTATACGTTTGCAGGATGAATTAATCTTAGCAGGTCTGGAGCAGGCATGAATGTTTAAACAATGGTTGCATTTACTTTGTGTGCCATATTCACATTTTCACAAATTACTTTGCAAGTAATTTCAATTTTTTAATAGGAAAGCAGGGCAAAATAAAGCAGAATTGTCAAATACTGCTGCTAAATGGCCTTTGCAGATTCCTCACAACCACACAGGGCTGGCAACAGCTAAAAGTGAACAGATTAAATTAGGATGTTTGTTTGTGTTACTGGTTACATCGGTGGGCGGGTGTCAGTAGTTCTGCTATTAGGCTGTGTAAGCCTGGTGTACGTGTCCATATATAATGTCCATATACATATTGTATATATATATAATAATGTCTCTCTATCAGATGAATTGTATTCTGCACTGGACTTACACTGCATTCAAGCCAGCAGGAAAACAGCTTGTGAGTTCACGTTTCTCTGGTGTGCATTGACCTGACACCTCCGCCAGTGCCTCCCTCCCTGCCCAGGACGCTTTTCCCCAAATCATCTCCACCACCTCTGCTTCTTGCTCCAGCTGCTGGTAGTTTCCCCCGTGCTGCTTCCTCGCTGCCTTCATGCTGGAGGAGCAAAACCCCCTCGGCTCAAGCAGATCTGCTGCCTAAAGACTGGGGAGAGGCTGAGCTTTGTTAACCTGCAGGTCCCAGGTGTGATGGAGATATGACCCCAGAATGCCCGTTCACAGTAGATTTGCAAGGCAAGAAGCCCTCAGAGGTGGCAGCTTTTATATTAAATACTTTTAGCATCAGCAGCAGTCATCAGGCCCTCCTTCCATACCAGCTCCATGCATCACGGCATGCCCACAGCCCACCCAAGGGAGGACAGCCGTCTGCTGGACACGGTCCCACCACAGATGGGGGGCTCAGCCCTGCCTTTGGCCCTGCTGTGAGAGCACGGCGGGGAAAGCTTGTGCTCGTCGTGTTAAAAACGAGCGTTTTCACTATCTAGACAGAAGCCTTCAATCTCCAGGGCCATCAGTCTGTACCCCTGACAAAGACTGAATGAAAGGCAAAACATAATTACTTACATATTACTCCATCTGACATCTTAAATATTAAGACATCTATCTAGTCTAAAATCATTCATATAAATGTATTTGTGGCACCTTAGGCTTAGGAAATTTTGAACAGATGAAGTGATAACGTTCTTCGGCTCATCTGGGTCTCCCGTTGTAATATGGTTTGATTTTCCCCAGACGCCGGGCTTTTGTTCCAGCCCCATGCTGTGAAGTTTTGGTCCCACCTGCCATGAACTTTATTCTGTTTCTGGTTGCCTGTGGAGGTATTTTCCATGATAGTCCGGCATATTAACATGAAATTTGAGGTAATGCATCCATTTTTTGAAAAGTAAGCATTATATGAAATGAGTATAAATGTCATGTGCTTCCGCAGCTGTCAAAGTATTGTAATTTCTTTGTTATTTTATGGATTGAAAAATTGAGGCAAAGAGGGCAAATGCTTGCCTGAGGCTACGCATTCAATAGCAGAATAAAAATTGACAATAGCACACTAAGCTCAGGCCACGGAAATATTAACTCTTTGTCAGACAGAAGTGTTCAGAAAGCATGGGATGCAGGTCCCCGTGACATATTTGTGTTCCTAAAACACTCCGTGTACAGCTCGTTGCTTTGTTGGTTTTGAAGGTGAATATTTTAAGCAGTTGAAAAAGCCTATAAATGAAAATAATTGAAAACATTGAAAATAGTGACCGCTGAGAATCTCATGTGTTTGCAGGAGTCAGAGCTGGTGCCTTAGGATGTTTTGTGACACACGGTAGCAGGATGATGCTTCATGGTGCAGGGATGGAGCCGGGGTCCAAGCAGTGGGCACTGATGGCAGCCACATCTGCAGATGTAAACCATGTGCAAGGGGCTGTGGGAAATCCTGGCCAGAAATTGCTAAGAAACCACCTCGACAATGCATCGGTTTCAAAAAGCTTTGCTGATAAAAACAGGGACATGTGGGGACAAATTCACCAAGTGCTGAGTTTGCACGCTCACATTCAGACTATTCCTGGCTCTCAGTGTTCCTCTGCATTCCCTGCTCGCAGTCAGCATCTGTGCTTGCAGCCTGGGCTTTGGGCAATACATGGAGCTGGAAAATACCTCGTGAAAACTGTGTAAATTGTATAGAAATGAAGAATTTGAAAAACTTCTCCCTAGCTGTTACAGCCAGAGGGGAAAAAATGACTTAGCAAACAAAACTTCTCTTTGTTTAGAGAAGGAATCTGCTGTCTGACATGGTTCCTCGTGAAAATGTGTTTTTATGCAGTGTGTTGTATATGTCATTCCCATAACATGCGTGTTTTGTACACAAATCACAGATCGTGGCAGTTTATTTTGAGTAACAAAACATATTTGTGCTCTTGTTTGCCTGAAAAAAATGAATTAACTCCAAAAAAAAAAAAAAAAAAAAAAAGGTAAACAGAAGAATTCAATATAAAAAGTGGAGCTGTGAAAATTTAGGGACATGGGAGTAATTAGAAGCATTTTACTACCTGCTGGTACTTTATGCGAACTACACTTCAAGCACGCAGCATGTTTATGTTGCACAGATTTGCCCTGCGATCATGCAGGTATGATGCAGATCAACTTCCTCGTTGCAATAGTGGGGAAGCCAGGGGCGATCCATCTCAGCTCTACGATGTTGTGTCTCAAACTGCTCTCTTGATGACCGAGATGGCAGCTAATGATGTAACTGATGAGCTCTTACCCTCCACCCCTTCCCTGCCTATCCCAGGGCATGGGAACACTATGCATAGCTTTACAGAGCTTGGTGATAGTGGTGTATAAAGGCAAGAAAAACGTGTGTGTGTATTTTTCCCCAGCATTTCTCAGGTTTGTTAGCTGCCACAGTTCTTCCTTTCATCTTTGGCAGTAAGCAGCTCGTTAAACAAATCAAAGCAGGATTCCTGGGACTGCCTCGATCCGTCGGCTGTGCTTCACCCCACTGCACGCGGTGTGTCCCCCGCATTGGTGTGCTGCACACAGCAGGGCTGGCCTGGGCAGAGCAGGAACCGGAGCACAGACGTGGCGTGTATTCGCTGCACTTTAACTTTTCACCTTAAGAAGTCACAAAAAGGTCAAAGTCCATGCTGGGTTGATGCGATGCATCAGGCTGGGGACACGCTGCCCCTGCGGCAGTGTCGGGATGGGATCGGGCAGGGTAGGGGGGAGCAGGTCCTGTTGCAGCCCGTCCCCATCAGTACACGGGTGATCCTACACTCCACGCGTGCTGCAACGGGGAGGCACAAAAGGGTGTGCTTACACTGCGACTGCTGTGTTTTTATTGTCCTCTAAGGTTCATTCTGAGAGGTTGGTTTTTCTTAATAACGCATTTATATTTTCCTCCGCGGTGCTTACCTTTAGAGTTGAAGCTGTTAACCGCAGCCAGACGTTTGGCAGCAACGCGGCGTTTTACACTCCCGCAAAGACCATTAATGCTCGCCCGGAGATCGTTACCACGTTAATGAATCACAGGATGCATGTGCTCGGGTAAGCAGGGCCTCAGCTCAGCCCCAAGGTGGGAACCAAGTTTTTCCAGAGAGCTCCACAAGTCCCCTGCGCTGCTTGCTCATGTGAGTACCGACCCCAAATACGCGGCAAGGGGCAGCCTCTGTGGGATGGCAGCCTGTTGTCCCTACACCCTTAACACCCTACGGCTGTGCTGCTCACCCTTTAGGGGCTGGGGTTGCCAGATCCCAGGCAGGAATCACAGGGTAAGGGTGGAACAGCATCCTGCTGGTGTACAAAACCATGGCAACGCTGCTCGGCCGTTTGTAGGCTGTTTAATTCGCCCTAAACATTTTACAGGCATTGTTCTTTCTGCTATTTTTTTTGTATATTTATTTTAAGCGGGTTTTAATGGACTAAGTGAGATTTTGTCCCTCCCGCAATTGTCCCCCAAAGGGAACGTTACGATGTGCTGCTAGACGTTTCTTTCCAAAAAGCCTTGGGTAGGAAATAGTGTGGCTTGCCAGAGCTTCAGACCACTTGCATGGCATTTTGTTTCACCTTTGAAATTGGGCTGATAAAGCTCAGACTAAGACAGGAGTCCTGGCTGGTGGCGAGGGCGAGGTGGGGTTGGTGCTTCGTGTCAAAGGGAGCCTGCAGCTTCCCCCCCTCGATCACAGCGAAGCCGGTGTGATAGTCAAATCAGCTAATTGGCACCATTACGGGAGGAAAAAGAAAGCTCAGACAGATAATGTGGGAGATGCTTTCTGACTTCTGCAAAGGCACTTCTGTTGTGTGTTTTTTTTTTTCGCAAAGATTACCTTCAAGAACGAGAGAGCCCATTTAATTTTGAATTTAATGACTTTCCACTATCCCTAATTCTACCATTTCCAAGTACATTAGCTGCATGATCTCCAGATTGCTGGAAAGATGCCGTCAGGTACCAGACTGAATGTCAGATATAAAAGCTTAATAAGTGACACGCTTTACATTTTTGGTGCAATCGAATATAAAAGCTTCCACTCAGTTAAAATTACCAGAGGTAATTTCAACACAGCTGTCAAGTCGTTTTCCCAGAAATGGAAGTTTTTCCTAATGTGCTTTTACTGAGATTGAGGGAAGTCATTTCTGATGTAATTTCTTTGTGTGCAGGTATTACCGGAGAGAGGTGAAGCCTGACATTGTGCTGAGGAGGTATTCCTTGGGCAGCACGCTGCTGGAGATGGTCCCTGCTTCAGACTGGGGCAGGTTTGAGGCTGACACTGTCCAGGGCCATGTGCCTTCATCTGCTGGATTCTGTTAATGCACCTTCTTTTCCCATACAACCATCTGTGCCCCATCCGTCAGACCATGGGGAAGGAGGGCTGAGCCCCTCTGCACCTTCAGGACCAAAGGGAAAGGAAGATGCCTGTGCTTTCAGCTCCACCCGAGCATGGCTGGCAGAGTCAGGAATTGGAAAAGTTATTCGTGCTCAGCTGCGGATAACAGGAAAATGCCATTTCCATGTTAACAGGCTGCAGGTGAACCTGTACTGCTTGCTCAGCCCTGACAAAATGGGTGCTTAACCCCAGTACGTGCATGATGGCTTTGCTGGGTTGGGCCCTTATCTGGATTGCCTTTTAAACTGGAAGATGAGCTGCTCCAAGCCCTTCCACTGGCATGCAGAAAGGCTTTTCTTTTGAACCGACCTGGCTTTTGAGAACATGCAAATCTTTTAAAGTCTACGGCTGAGCCGTGCAGGCTGCGCCAGGGCCCTTCTGATCCCCAAATTCATTTCAAAAGCAATAATAGATGTTTCAGCATATCTGAATATTTTTCACACTGTTTGTGATTTGCAGCTTTCCTGACTCAGCTTGGTTGTTGTTAAAGGTTTCAGCAGCGATGTGTCCCAAAATCTTGTATTCCAGCTCAGTTGTGACAGAGATGTATTGCTCTAGTCAGCAAAGTATTTGCTTAAGATCTAATAAAGCATCCACACATCTCATTCCTTCCAAAGCAGCGTTGCAATTCATCAATTCATCTTTTTTTTTTTTTTTTCCCAGGCAGTGATCAGGCCGTGTGGTTTTCCCAGTTTGTCAGGGAACTCGGCAATCCCATGCCATCATGGCTTTCATCAGATCACGTCTCATTTCCCTCTGTGCTGCTTCCCCCTGCAGGAGGACTGGCAGCAGGGGGAATCGTCCTGTGCCAGAGGGAACGTGGGCACTGCTCCTCTGCCTGGGCTTCACCCACAGTTTACAATCCCTCGACTTGCTCCAGGCTCCACAGGAGAGGCTCTCACCCCCCTGTTCCCCAAAAGCTTTCACATCTGTCCCTTAACTGCTCCATTTTGTCCTTAACTGTTGTCTCCACTCGTTGCATGCTTGCAGTGCCCACGTGGGCGCAGGGACTGTTTTACGGGCCGGCTGAGCCCATCGCCAACAGCCAGGATGAAATCACTCTGCTCTTTATTTCATCATTACAAGCCCATAACCAGCTCTTATGGCAAACGGAGTATTTTCCTCTAAATACTTGTAAACATTAACTCAGTGCATGTTAAAAGCAAGAGAGTAGAGTGAAAAAGCACAAACCTTTGTCCCCGCTGCAGACAGGTCCCACCCAAGCACTGCACCTCATTCCCTTTACGTGGCCCCCGAACAGAAAGGTTAGAGCAGAAAACTATGCAAATCTTAATGTTTATGCACCACTGGGAGCAAGAAAGTAAAAAGCTGGGTATGTTCTGACCTACAGTTTGGAGACAGAGGAAAAGGGAGAGCAGACCTGATTGCAGCTAACACACAATGGGTTGACCTGAGGTGCACAGAAGGGTGCCAGCCCCGCTTCTCCTGCCCACCCCAGTCACCACCTCTGCCATCTGAGGGGTCCGGTGAGCTGCCAGCTTGAATCCCAAAAAGCACCCCCATGGCCTCACAAGCACATTTTCCTGGGCTCTCTACCTGAAGGGAACCTCACAGGAAAAGCCTTCTTCTCTAGAGATATTCAAGGCCTGTCTGGACGCGCACCTGGGCAACCTGCTCTAGGGAACCTGCTTTGGCAGGGGTTTGGACCCAATGATCTCGTGAGGTCCCTTCCAACCCCTACAATTCTGTGATTCTGTGATTCAGCTTTGTCGTTTTTGGGTCCCCCTGGGTGTCACCACTGGCCCCACGGCAGGTCCCACAGCTGGTCGGCCTTGCCTCTCCATGCCACTTCAGGCACACCGTGCTCCTCTCTGGGAGCACCTTACTGAAAAACAGACAGACAAACCAAAACAAAGCAAAACCACCACCACCAAAGACAACTGTAAAATGCTCATGGAAATGGCAATGGAAACATTTTAGGGGATTTTCAACACTTTTTTTTTTCTTTTATTTAGCTGAAGTAAATGAAGCACCAGATGCCAGTGAAGCCCACTGTCCTCCAGTATGTGAGGACAGTCAGCCAGCACGCAGCGGTATTTCACACCCTTTTATGACCTTGCTGCCTTAATTTGTTCAAGTGTCTTATACTTTCTTGGGGAAGGCAGCCACTGCTCACCCAAAGACTGCTGTGTAGCTGTGTTTCAGCTCACAAACGACGTGACAGTCACAGCCTGTTGTGTCTGCCACCCGCAGAGGCCTGGCACATCGGCTGTGAGCTGCCGGCATTTGCTTGTACCGGGACCCAGGCCTCTCAGCTGAGCGGCCTTTAGTGCATTTTCCTGAAATTTGATATCCCAATTAAGGCTTTCTTCCACTTCCTGGTTAACAAGAAGGAATTTATATCACAAGCTTGCTCAGGCCTCTGCCAAACGGCCTGAGCTCAACGTGAGGAGCGTTATGGGTCAGATCCCGTCCTTGGCAGCTCCGCAGAGCTCTGGGGCATTAACGACGTGCTCTTCCTAATGAGAGCAGCCGGCCAGCTGGCCCAACTGCGCAGTGCTGAGCTGTCTATCTGAGGATGCAAGGCTGTTTCGATAGCAGGGGTGTTAGCAGCTTTTCTGCTTCTCCATCTCTCCTTAACAAAGGTGGGGAGAGGGGAAGGAGGGAGGATGGAGAGCAGGGCAGGCTCTCTGCGTGAATATACCCAGGCATGGTTGCTGGTGGCAGCCTCAGCATCTCACCAGGGCTTTAAAACAGTTGTGGCTGGTATTCTGAAAAAAAAAAAAAAAAAAAAAAAAAAAGGAAAAACGAAAAAAGGCAGGGATTTAGCTCCTTGCACTCTTCAGGTTTCTGTCAGCGTGCTTTCTCTCATCACGGCTGGATCATGAGACTCCAGCACTGCAGTCCCACAGCTACTGCTCAGCCCTGTGCAAAGACGAGGGCTTTCAGCAGCAAAGCCACTTCTCAGCACCCCAGCATGTGGCTGAGCCAGCCGCTGCCTAAACCTGCTCAGCGTGGCGGCACGTCTGATCACTGTGCCCCACCAAAACATCGGGGCAAGAAGAGAAACAGCACCTAGAAGCTTGTTGAAGTCAGATGAAGGCATCTCAGGAGTGCCCAGCTTGGGTGTCACATCTTAAAGAAGCCAGTATATATCTTTTTTTCCAAAGAAAATCACTATATAACACGACTAGGAGGATACAAAGAATATATCTGTAAGGTTTTAGGAAAGGGCAGTAAGGTTTTAGGAAAGGGCTGGGAAGGGAGGTGGTGGTGGGACCACGTTTGGTTACTGCCCCACGCAGTGCAGCCTCCCCACGGGCGGTGGGCAGGGGCTGACCTGCAGGGCAGGGACTCGGCTGGGACCAGCCGCACGGCAAGCAAGGGAGGGGAAAAGGCATTAGAGGGTTTCAGTTTTCATCTCACCAGCAATCCCTTTGAGTTGCATGTAATAATAAGGGAACGGGGCACCAATGCCTTTGTGCAAGAAGGATATTGCTAGCGGTTAATATTTTATGTATTGTTTCAGGGTAGTGAGGGCTGTTTCTCACACCCCCCTCCTGCAGAATATCCCTAAAGCTGTCAGCAGGAAAACCCAAATACCTTTAATTCAAACACTTCCAGTAAAGATATATGAAGGAGTGAGTTAAGATCTCAGTTATGGTTGTGTTTTTCTTTTTAAAAACAAATGAAATAATGTAAGAGAAGCTCGCCGTGCAGAGCAGAGCATTGTCCCGTGCGTGTTCCTGCCGCGTGACCTACCCATGGTAAATGCAACCTAGCTATTAAGCTCATCTCCTCGCTGCTAAATATAGGAACGCATGCACATATACTGTCAGATGGATAATTCCTGGGATTTTTACAATTTGACACAAAAATGACATATCTGAGGATCTGAAACTTCCAGTTTTCTTCTACGCACTCTTTTAAACGTTTCTTTTTTTACCCTTTCTAAGCAACCTCCTGCAGCTGAGAAAATCCCACTAGACAATTGATTGAATTAAAGCTATTGAAATCCTAGGAGTGCATGCAGCATAATTCTAGTAAACGCCCTCCCGCCACCCTTTTTTTTCCTTATTTTGGTTAAGGAGAAGTTCATCAACACCTATGCCAGCATAAAGTCAAGAGAGGTACAAAAAGAGCATGAATATAGGCTTCCATATATCTAATATTGAAATAGTGGCCAAAAGAAAAGAAAAACAACTCTTGGGCAATGCAACTGAAGGAAAAGGTCTTGAGATAGTGGAAGAGTTTCTGTACCTAGCCTCTGTCATAATCAAGATAAAAAATGGTTTATTCAAAGAGCACGGGATAAAGTAGCTCTTGAAAATTTAGGAAAGGTTTAGGACATATTGAAAGTCAACTTGAAAAAAATAGTATTTTCAATACAATTTTGCTAGATCTTAAATAAGAGGCATTCCAGAACTCGAGGCATTTCAGATGTAGTTGAAGGGTGGAAGTGTTGAGAATTCCAAATAGAACAAAAGAAAAAAATCCGAAAGTCTCTGATTTGGGGAAAATTTTAAGATGATGCAATATTTCAGCTCAGTTCAGAGAGAGAGGTTAGAGTGCTTTGGATATGCCAAAAAAGCAGAGTGCTTGGAGAAGTCCTAGGAAATGAAAAGGAAGAGGAAAGATAGAAGGAATGGGAAAGGCATGGGTAAGAGATGTCAGGAACAGATGGACCCAAGGATCACCCTAACAGGATTAACGGTCATTAGACAATTGAGCAGAAATCGCATTAATTGGGCACCGACCTTTGAACTGAGGCTGTCGGAGGGCGAAGCAGAAGGTAATTGCATTTGAAGACCTCGCTTTGGAGAGATAGCGCCGGGGAGCAGAGGGGAGGTGAGATACACCCCGTGTCCTCGCCGAGAGGACAGCGATGTGGGCTGCTGCTCACCCCACCAGGCATCCATGAGGTGCGTCACGTTTCCAGATAATCTAATTCAGCCCATGAGTTTCAGAGTACTCAGATGTTAGTTTTTCTAAACAAAAAGCCCTCCCTGAGCCCTAACTCTTTGCACAGCAGTGTATAATAGTCAAGTCGGTGTGTAGTGAGTGGAAGAATATAGACTGGGATGTTTGGGGACCAGAACGTCCTCGTATTTGTTCACTTAGAAACTGCTGGAGTACGAAATTAAACTATCGAGGTGGACGGGCAGCTCATCTGTGGGTGAAGATATACCAGTAAGTTTTGGAACATTTTCTGATATGTTTTTCTATCCTGATAGGATGCAGAATCTTTCTATTTCCTTGGGTCATCTTTTATTTTATTATTTTTCTTTTTTTTTGTTTGTCCTCAGGCTTCCTGCTGCAGTATGTTAGCGAGTCCCCATATGAAGTGCTGGGGCCATGGAGGTGAAGGTGTTGGTGCTGGCCAGGAGCTGGGAGGAGAGCAACCTCCGCCTGATATCAAGGTCTTTTCTGCTGGGGAGCCACCAACATCACCATACAGGACGGCAGAGACTTCCTCACACAAGAGAAATTAAACCAGTCATTTACATAAAAAAATAGCAGCTACAAAGAATGATAATCAGCATTTGTACCAATAAATACATTTTAAACATGCAGTGGAGGAAAATATACCCTGTATGAAGCAATCCTGCACAGACAGCGGGAGAACGTAGGTATATTAATAGATTTTTACATCTCCGTATTTTATTATTTCATGAAACACGACTACTTCGGGTTATGTTGACTCATGTTGAATTAATTCTTGATACAATACCCCCAAGGTTTTGATGAACTGATCGCATTTTCAGCAGTTGCTTACCATTTCCTGCCACAGACATGGAACAGGTAGGGCTGGGAGAAGAGGGCCACTGCAGGACTCGGGTTTGAGGAGGGGATCCCACAAACCCCACGAAAACCTGCCCTGTTTGCCCAGGAAGCAGGAGGGGGGGTCTTTTCATGGCATTTATTACCCTTCCCTTGTCTGATTTTACAAGGAGTTAGTGGGAGTTTAAAAATCAGAGCTCGTGGGGAAGTTTAGCAGCCTGCTGTAGAGTAACACAGTAAGAAATAGGTGCGGGGCTGGAGGAGAGGGATTAATGCATGTATATGAGTACTGTAGGAGAACACCAATTACTGGGAAATTACATTTTCCAGGAGACTAAAGTAATCTTTTTACCCATATTGCAAACATATTATAAATGTGCTTTGAAATATTATGACTTCAAAAAGTGCATTTTAAAAGTAAAAACCCCATGGTACCAGGAGCGCTTCCTTCATGTTTTTGCACGCCCATTGCCACACAACCGACGGCACGTGGTTTCTACTTCAATGCAAGAAATGGAAACCCTTAGATGACCCGTGCTGGGCTGGAAGGCTAAAGACAGGGTGGGACAGGTGGGAATTTAGCATCTCCCCTGCTATTTATTCCCCTCCTTTTCACAGCTATGGAGCTGTGAAGAGCAGAGAAGCCAAAATGACACTTTTCCAACCCAAAGCTTTGCAGCTGGCAGAGTTGAGAGTATTTCGCTCCTCCTGCAGCACTCTAAAGCTGATTTTTATTAACTAAGGGGTTATTAAACTGGGGTTCACCCGTTGTCTGGTGAGCGATGCCTGTTCTGCCACCCAAATCGCCGCCGCCGGGTCTCGGCCGGTTCCTTTGCCAGCGGGCTCTTGCGGGCAGCCGAGCACAACCCCGAGCTCTTTGCAGCACAAACACAGTTGCTGAGCAACCAGGCGACCTCCCCACAGCCCAATTTTGGCACATAATCCGCGATTCGAGTGAAATGGAGACTGCTTCGGAAAGGCAGGACGCCGCCCGCCCTGCCGCATAGCACGCACGACAGCACGGGAGGACGTCGGGGAGCCCACCCAGGGCTGGACCATGGTCTTCCTCACTCCTTCTGCGATGGCATTCCCCAAATGGGGTCAGGTCCCCGTGCCCTGTTCCCGAGAGGAAGCAATGGTGTCCATGTGGCCGGGGAGCTTGGTGTGTGCTGCAGCCGGTGAGCGCAGCTCCGGCACGTTGGCTGCCCTGGCTCCAGCCGAGCCGTAAATTGCAGAGAGGGTAAGCTTTATGGGAAGGAATGTGCGAGCTATTAAATAGCTTTGGGGGATATAAACCAGAGCGAAACCGAAGCTTTTGACTGCCGAGAGCACAGCTTGCCGCGAGGGTGTTGCTCGCCGGGAACACGATACGAGGAGAGGAGGGATCCCCTCCTGTGACAAGTTACGTGATACAAGAGGAAACGCTCTGCAAAAAATGTATTAATCCCTTTGTGCTAGAGGAATGCGAGCCATCTCTGCGAATGTTTGGGAGCGCTGTGTGCACGGGCACCATTTTGGCTGTGTTTGGGGCCAGTTTGGGGGTCTGCAAATGAGGTGGTGCGAGGTCTCATTTTTAGGGGAAACCCAGAGGTCCACCTTCCCAGCGGGTGCCCCTGCTTTGTGGCAATGGTTGCATTTTTTTTTTTTTTTTTTTTTTTTTAACACTGCATATTTAATTTATGAGGAGGAGATGGCGTAGCAAGCAAGGCAGGGCAGCGACCTGTCCTGGCTGGCAGCGTCCCTGGGAATTATCACAGTGCCTTTTGGACAGTCTCCAAGGCCAGGCAGCTCTGGCTGCAAGAAGTCCATGGGGTCACAGCGCATGAGGACAGAGGAAAAAACCCGTAAGTTTCATCCCCTCCTGACAGGCTTGAAAGCGGATAAGTTTACTTTGCCTCCAGAGCAGGCAGCAGGGATTTAGTCATCTACAGGTGGAAGGCTTGGAAGAATAGAAATCTGTAATGCTTACGTGTTTTTTTCAGTGCAGTTTGCATGTGAATAAGACCTGCTGTTTCTGAGAAGCCAATTACTACAATTTGGACTTGCTCTCGTGCCGCACAGAGCTTGCAGATGTGCCCCGTGCTTGCTCTCTGCAAACCCCAAGCCTGTGGCCTGCGTCCAGCTGAGCACCAGCACTGCGTCCAGTCCTGCCACCTCAAGTGGCAGCAAACAACTCATTAAAAATAATTTTTAAAATGCCCCTCGAAGATGACCTCTGGCACTTTTCCTGCCCACCCCAGGGCTGTGCCGGTGAGGCCATGTGTGGTGGGGGAGCCCTTTGGGTGTCTGCACCCACCTGCATGCCAGCGGGGCTGATGTGCCCTCCTTCTCCTGTGATGGTGCTGCACGCTGATCCTGCTCTTCATTTACCATGGTCTAATTAGTGTGAGAGTAATTTGCAGAGGAGGAACTCGTCGCTGTGCCAGGGGAGGGGAGAGAGCTGGGCACCGGCTGCAGCGCACATAAAACCTGCCAGGGGAGCTTGGGAAGCTCCGGCTTAAAACGCCGCGGAGTTTTTCCAAAGCACTCTGCTGGGAGGGTCCCAGCTCTGTGTAAAACGTTTAAATATTAATTGGGAAGCAGCCGGCAGTGCAGGTGTCTTCCTCCTCTCTCTTCCCATGCCTCTCTTGTGGGGTTGCTCATCTGTTCCCCTGCTCTCCCCCGGCTCGCTGGATGTTTCCGACAGCGATTCAGCTGTGCGCAGTCAGCCGGGAGGCCCGCGGGACCTGTGCCTGAGCACAAAGGAAAATTGCAGGGTTAGGGGAAGGGAAAAGCTTGCTCCAGAGCCCAGGACAGCTCCTGAGCCCTCTGCAGGGGGCGAGCGCTTCGAGCTGTGCTCCAGGATGTGCTTAGGGACACCAGTGGGGGGAGAGGGGGAGCATCCTTGTTGCGTCGAACAGAGCGGCTCCTCCAGATGAAGTAATCCCAGTTCCACTAGTCAGAGAGAGAGAACACAACTATAATCACGTTACTTTATCCTTTCTGATCACAGAAGACTAATCCCAGGCACTGGGATCCGTGCAACAGGAGTGACAGGGAACGTGCTGCTGCCGGAGCAGTCCGGGAGCCCCCCAGGCGTGGGATTTAAGTCCTCTGCGCCCTCTTATCAAACCCGGGATCCTTCTCCTTCCCTGGGCATGGGTCCCACCCCAATAGGTAGTGTTATGAAATCATACCAGCAATTTTAGGAGTAACCCATCTGGGTGGTGCTCACTGAGTGCCTGGTAGCTCTACTCCCCGTAACACCGACTGAAAGTCACCGACGTACAGATGGCGTGAGGGCATTTCCCTCAGAAAAGGGGCACCGACTGTGCTGGATATCGGCATTTCCACCCATAAATTGTTACCAGTTCCCGAGCGGGACAGCGCTGAAGGCCAGGACAGCCTGGGCACCACCACAGAGGTGATTCCCAAACACCCACAGCGGGAGGAGCCGGCGTCCCTGCGAGGTGCGAGGCCTGGGCAGCTTTTCTTCGCTTAAAAGAAATATCATCAAATAGCTCCAAAATCATTCCGTTCCCCAGTCTTTTTGACAGCGCTGCTTGCTTCCCACTTTTGCTGAAATTTCAATCACCTGCGAAGCCCTTCCAGCAGGCGCTGCTCCGGCTTTGGGAAGGCTGCACGAGCCCTACGAGGCCGACATTTGAGCGTGCCGAGCCCCCCTTGGAGCCCGGCCGCACCGGGTACGGAGATGGCTTCCAGATGTTCGCGGCTGTCACGTGCTAGCGGCTGGTTTCACAAGCGGGAGAGGTCCCCGAGTGTCTGATTTTGGCAGCGATCTCCACTTTTGTCTACAGAGAGAAACTGCGCAGGAAGTCGGGGAGCACAAGGCGGAGGGGTATTTTTAGCTAGCTCAGCTGCGGACCTGCGCAGAGGCACGCGGGGACAGGGACAGGACGGGGACAGGGACACGCCGAAGGTGCTTGCCAAGGTTTCTACAGACACCAGCATCCTTTGCTCGGGTTAAAAGCAGCCAGTCCCCAGCCTACACAATTTCTTCAGTGGAAATGAGGCTTGTAACTGTGACGAGGCTTTCGTGAAAAATGTGCATGAACCAAACAATTCTTCTCTCTGCATTTTATGTAATATTATCTATAATATGAGACTTCAAAAAAAAATCAATTATTTGACAAAGAAATAAAACCTAGGAGAATAATATTTGCTCGATGCATTATTTGCTTGAATGAAAATGCATTTTGCCAGGGCCGAGGCATTAAAAATATATTGAAATATTTCAATATAAGTAGAACGAATAGGTTTTTGCAATTTCCCCAAACTGCAATTTCTTAACTTCATTTGCATAGGAGCTTCTTTTGAGCTCTTTGATTAACATTGCAATTAAGTGTACATAAAAGGCACAAGGAACATGCAGAAAATAAACGCAAAATGTAGGACTGTGGGATGGAAAAATGTGAATAGCAGGAACTGGAGACAGTGCAGCAACGGATGGGGCAGGGCTGATCGCTTTTCAGAGCAGGTTTTTGGTACTTTAGCCAGACTGCCCTGATGGTTACAGGCTTTTGAGCTTTTCAGCTGTCTTCACGCTCCCAGGCCGGCCCAGGTACGCAGGGCTTGGAGAAGTTTGTCATCAGAGCAGCTTTGGGTGAGGCTGCTCGCAGCCACGGGGCTACTGCCGCTGCTGTTGGTAACACCGGTAAATGCCGCTGGTGTAAGTGCTGCACAGCTGGGACCCAAAGCAGCTGACGTATGGAAACGTGGGCGATGATTTCTTGCATTGGCAGAATATTAAAATAACCTTTCCAGTCACTCGTCTACGGGGAGATGTGCCAGATCTGCCCTTCGGATTCCCAGCTGTGTTGGGCTGCCGGGACGGACAGGAGCAGCAGATTTTTCATGGAGAGGGTCTTGCACAGATGTGTCTTTTCTGTGTAATTCCTTCAAAGGCAGAAGAATTCCTCAACCTCATCCTTTGCTGGTGAAAATCACCGAACCTCTTACAATCGACGTGTACCAGTGGGGGATACGGCCGCTGGGCGCCCCTGCTGCTCCATCCCTCCTGCTGCTTCGTGTGAAAAACACAAACCACAACCAAAGATTTACATTTCATCTGATTTACGTCCCACGTATGAATTCTAAAGCAAGCCACGTGGGAATGGTGTTCTGCTCAGAGACGGCATGCTCCGGAGCAGGGCTGCAGGTGTATATGAAAGGGGAGGTGCTGTACCAGAGCCTGCCCCATGTTGCTGTGCCGGTGCAGAGCCCTGCAAGCACGCAGCACTGGCTTTTGCTGCGACCAGCTGTGACCGACGTTCATCTCCTCCTTCAAGTGATGGGGCAGTCTTCAGGCACTGCTTTCTGAGCACGGGGCCATCCTGTGTCCCTGCTCGTGTGGCCCTCAGACACAGAAGTTCAGCTTCTGATCACGGGTTTTATTCTAGAATGAAAGGGGTTTATTCAACCTGAAAATTATCTCTCTCCCTGTACTGCCTCTGATGGCCTTGGGGGAATGCAGCTAGGAGGTGAGGACAAGAGACAAAATAAAGTGCACGTGTAAAAAATACATAAAACAATGAATAACGTAGAGGATGTCAACTTGGCTTTCAGAGATTGCTGTAATGTCTCTGTCCCGAGACATTTGGGGAAGGGGAAGACAAAGTGAGAAGCATGCTTTGGGGTATTTTTCCTGTCACCTTGTTAAAGGAACTGATTTATGATGTGCACTTAAACTAGATGGGGCTAGTTTTATTTCACATTTGATAAAGTGTGGTATTTTAGTTATCAAGAGGGGATAAAACAGGTAAGGAAAATTTCAGTCATCTTTTGTTTGCCTTTTCTTGTTCTTTGTTTTTTCTTTATTTTATTTTATTTTATTTTATTTTATTTTATTTTATTTATTTATTTTTTTCAGGTGTTAGAATACAAGAATTAGGTGAACTGGGTAACAAAGTAATTAAATTGGGCAAAAGAAGGAGCTTTCTTTAGAGTTAAATCCAGCGATCTGAGGACTAATGTGCCCTCTGATGTCATTAGGCTGAAGTACTCAGCAGGCACTCGTCAGTAATCAGAGTACAGGGTACATGGTAAGCAGCTGAAAAATGGATGGCATGTTCCATGCTTCAGAATACAGATCTATATCCCTATATATATGTACAGGTGTATATGCATATATATATATTTATGTATATATATGGGTGTCCAAGCATCTTCCACAAACAGGTTGTAGCTTCGTTACCCATCCCGTGGGTTTAGTTATGGGATTTATTTATGTATTTAGATGTTTTGCTTGCTTGGAAGGACAGGCAAGCTTTGGTGATGCTCTCTGAGGCACGTGTGGATGGAGGTAAGTTTATCACAACAGCCTCAAGAAGCCCCAAGCAGCAGCAAGCATTGTGCTAAAAGTTACCCACATTTTATCACTGCTGAGCCCAGCAGCTATGAGGAAACAAAGCAAAGCTGAACCCCCTGAGAGGGTACACCCATGCAGCCAGGGTCAAGCTCTGGGTGTGCATTAGGAAAACCCAAGCCCTGGTCACTCTGCTCAGATTTTCACCCATGAGGACAGGAGCTGGTGCAACCTCCTTGGCTTGTGGAGCTGAGCACGTCGGAGCTGAGGCCAGACCATGCATCCTCAGGGCATTGCCTGGTTTTTATGATGCTGAAACCAGAAATGTCTTGGGCAGGGGGCTGCAGGCCCATGGTGGGGAATTGCCCCGCTGGGAATGTGCCTTGCTCATGTCAAAGCAACCACGCCGAGGAAAAGGGGAAGAGCCCAGGGGCAGCTCGAGAGAAGGCAAAAGCCCTCCAAGTGACATGTTGGAGAAATTCGGTGTTTACTGAAAGAATTGCTGCTTGATGAGCAGAGCATAAAAGGAGGGCAGAAGGGTGACGGCATATTCATATGTTATAAGGTGATTATCTGGTCTCAGCTCCCGTGTCAAATGTGCCTGGGGACGTTTTCTATTTGAACTAAAGCTTTGGGTCTCGAAGAATAAAATGCCTCTTCAAATCAGAAGATTTCTCAACGGCTGTTTCCGTGGTTAATAACCCGCGCCGCTAAAAACGTGCTTTTAATCTAAACCCAAATTTGAATCTTGCAGGCACGGGGCTGTGCATGCTTTCATCTGCCCGGCTGGGGAGCCCTCCATTAGCACATTTAAATTCCAGCAGTAATTAGAGGCTGCGAGCGGGTTGTCTCTTCACCTCCTTTTTAAGGAAAACAAATTGAGTTCCCAGCGTCGTTCATTAGCAGGTGAGCTCCTTCATCATCCCCACGGCTCTCCCCTGGAACCGCTCCCATTTAACAATTTCCATCATGACCCGGGGACAGAAGAGCCCGGATAGAAGAGCCTCCTCCACCCACCGCACTGAGCAGGAGTGTTGCTTTTTATACTTCTGCATGAAAACACGAAGATTTTGGCCCAAATGCTATTGCTCCGGAGGCTGCCTTGTGGCTGGGCTGCACAGCCCTCAGCTCTGCAGCCCAGCCGTGGTCCTGCTCAGCACCTCCCAGCCTCACCTGTGATAAAGCTCGGGGAAAACAAAGCCATTCCCGTCCCTCCCAGTACATCACTGGGAGAGCTGGCTAAGCCAGGGGCTGCCTCTCACCTGCTGAAAACAAGGAAATGAGAAGTTTCTCCTTGCAATATGTTTTTGTGCCACCCCTGTTATACGACTGGTTGAGAAACAGACTCGTGATCTGAAATGCAGATGGTGCTGTTAAAAACAAAAGTGACTAAAAGAGAGGCATTCAATTAAATGAAGACTCTCAAATGTGCTTTGATATGATGATACAAGCCGGGTTTTGATTGCGGTTCTTTCATCCCAGCGGTAATCGCCACTGACACGGGAACGTGCTGGGGATTGAGGAGCCTCTGGGACGGCTGCTCGGCGTGCTGGGACCATGTGGATTTAGGCCAGATAGAGATCAGGCCTCTAAAAGCATGCAGGAAAATTAATGAGGATATTTGGGAGGGTAAATTTTGCATCCTCACAAGTGGGAGCACACAAACCCCGAGCAAGCGCGGGGCCTGGTAAATAAGACACCCGCTGCAGTGGTGGAGCTCTCCTTTCATTTCTGCCATCTGAGTTGTTTTTTCTGAGCAAGGACCCACCGCTTGCTTCACACAACATAATTACTGCACTGATCTACAGCACAAACTGGCTCTTTTTGGCCTGCCAGCCCACATCTTGTGTCCTCTGCAGCATCTAACACCCGGCCTGGTCACACCGTGCGCATCCTCCCCGGCTGCACCCACGTGGGGGCTCCTCCAGAAGAGACTTAATTCCAGAAGCGATGCCACATATTTTAAGTGCTGGACATTGAATGTTGTGTCCTTATATCCCGGTGCTAACTGGCACTGAATTTCTGGGGGAAGGGCAGCCGCCTGCAAGAACAGCCGCTCCCTCGAACAGGGCTGGATGTTTTACAACATCTGCTGGCCGACGGGAACGTAAGTGGAAAATAATGAAATATGGGAAAGTATATTTTCATCTGTCATCAGTCCTAAAATTTCCATCCAAGGAAAAGGGCTTTAGAGAGTTAAACAATGTAAAATAATAGATGGCAGAAAAAAGCCCGCAAAGTTCAGCTCTGCCTTTGGGCGCTGAACAAGAGCCAGAGGTACCAGAGGAACCACTGCGTGCTTCATGGGCGTTTCTCTCCAAGCCTGGACCTGCTATTGTGATGTGGTTGTTGCAAATACTCAGCAGGGAAGAGGACGTTTTCCAGGCTCTCTCTGCCTTACATGCACAAAAGGAAAGCAAACGTGAAGCTCGCAGTGAGGTCTGAGCAGTCCCCACCGAGCAGCGAGGAGCAGCCATGGGGCTGAGATAGGGCAAATGAAGGGAAAGCCTGGCCTCTGCTCACAGCACTGGGCATGAGAACAGAGAAAAAACATAAGCTGCCCCCCAAACTGCAAAGAAAAAAGGAGAAAATAAAGTATAAAGGGAAAGATGCTGGATACGCCAGGAGGGGTTAGGATGGATGTCCACACGGGCTCACGGGAACGCGCTGCTGCTTCCTCCGGGTCAGGCTGTGTATCTGCAGCAACACAACCCCCTGTTCTATTCACAGGGCGGAGTAAATAATAGAGATATTTATCAAGGGGTTTACAGCAGTACCCGTCTCTCCGCAAACCAAATGAAGCTGCAGTGAGGAGGTTTGGTTGCTCAAGACTGAAAGCGAGCGCGGTGCTTTGAAACCTCTGATAGGCAACATTTCAGTGAGCTGCTTAAAAGCCCTCATGAACCGACGCGTATACCATTATTTGTACAGTACATATTGCTACAGCGTGTTACAGCAGAGTTTGTAATGATTTATTAGGGGAGAAAAAAGCTTTTCCTATTAAAAATTGATTCATTATAAATAATGTATTAAGAAACGCTCCTTTGATTTAAAGCCCATGCTGTTAATGCATGCTAACTTCTGGGGCAGGTGACGGCAGTAAATCCAGGGAAATCTTGCACATTTGCATCGCGTACAGCCGGAGCCCAAAAGCTGTGGGACTGTGGGACAGGTAAGGGGACACAAACACTAAACTTGGCCTGGGGTTTTTTAACTCTGTCTGCTAATTGTACCCGCTTCGTTTTGTGCTGTCCTTTCTGCAAAGGAAAGCCATATATATTGGGAAAAAAAATCAATGTCCCCTCCTACCATGAATGTAAGCATTTTGGAGGCTTTTCTGAGCTCCTCTTCCTCCCCTGTGCTGGGTAGATTCCCGATGCACAGCTATGGGAGGTGTGGAGCACATGCTGAAATGCACAGCACCAAGGGGAGCTGCAAAACCAAAGCAGTTCCCGTGGCAGAGCTCAGAAAAGATGCGTTTCCCAGCAGAAAATGTTTCCCCAGGTGGCCCCGTTACACGCTGCCCCTTTGGGGTTTGCAGACATTGATCCCATGGAGAGGCTCCCCCCACACCAGCACCCAGCATCTCTCTCCTCTCCCTCCTGCCGGTGCATATGCCCCACATTTCCATGGCTGGGACAGGGCAGAAATGAATGAGAGAATGTGAGAAAGTGCGCTGCACTTTTCCAGACACTTCCTGAAAGCAGCTTTCTCATAAAAAACTGATACTTTAAACATTACAGATCTCTGGCTGTGGCAGTAAACATCGACCGAGATTTGTCAGCAGAGATTATGAGTCAGCTCCGGCCCCGAATTTACAAAGCGACTTTTCATTCATTTATTGCAAAAAAAATAAAAATAAAAATAAAAATAAAGAGCCCACATCAGTCCATCGAGGCGCAAGCTGCAGGAGCAGATGGAGCGACCCCATGCCTGTGAGCTGCTGGGCTGGCGACAGGTCGGAGGAGCAGAAACCTCCCTTTAAATACTTCATTAAACTGTTTTGTGGCTGAGGTCTCCTCTGTGTCCTGGCATGTCATGGGATAAAATAAACTTGGGTGCTAAAAGGAAGCAGACGCGCCTTTTCTGTTTTTTCCCCTCATTTTGATGAAAGGCCGGTTGGGATCTCTCACATCCGTGCTGCTGGCTGTAAAGCATTAACCTGGAAACCAGTGACACTGAATTTTTATGAGATGTCATATTCGCCCGGAGTTTGGAAGGGATTGTCGTTACCTAAAACTGCATTTCTACACCATTTGTCTCCAAACCCTGTCTTTTCCCAGCTTTCAGCCTGTGATGTTATAATACACCTTTCCTTCCCAGTCTCCCAGGGCTGTCAAGACTTTAATTCCTAATTTAAAAAGCACAAGATAACATTTATTCTCTGAGAATGTGCTGGGCTGTGAGTCTTTAAGGCTTGTTTGTACGGAATAAGAAAGGAAAAGGGGTAAAGTGAATGTTTTCACTTCTAAGACACTGTTCTCTGTAAAACCTGGGAACATTTTTCCCTACTTTGTTTCAGCTAATGCCACAGAGGTGGTGCTGAGCACAACCCTTTGAAGGTGTGCTGTTGCACCCAGCACACGTGCGCGCATTCCTCCCATTGTAGGGCTGGGGAGGTGGTTTGTATCGGGATGAAAAGACACACGGCGGGGCTGCTCGTCATTTATCTCCCACCTCCGTTATTGATTTGTGGTGGGGGCAAATTGTGGTGGTGCACAAGTGCTCATTGCCAATCCCAGAAATAAACACTGCCTTCTAGGCACTAAATTACCGATCTTGGTAAAGATTATTAGGCTATAATGATATTATTGTTATTAATAATAATAAAATCCAGGCGGTGGGAGCTCCCCCTGTCCCATGCGTGGCATTTTGCTGTGGGAAGCCCTGACCAGACCCAGCAGCTCTCTGGACCACTCTCCCCACCCCAAAATTTTGGATCTGTTGGTTCCTGCCCACAACCAGCTCCACTTCAAGCTCTCCCCACGGATTAAAACAGCTGGAAGGAGCAAATAGTGGAAACCCGATCTCAAGGCCCGAGATCTGGCAGCGTAATTTCCATTGGAAACCAGCTCTGGAGGGCCTGTGGTCCCCAGGGCTGCTCTGTGATGTTCTCACTATGGATTTCAGGCCAAACAAGAGCTGTCGATCTCTCTGCCTTTGCTGGCGACCAGCCCTGTGGTGCCTCTTAGGTGCCAGGGGTCTCACCGTGAGCCCGTGCCCATGCAGAGACCACCAGCAGAAACCCTCCGTGCTGCCGTTCTGGGCCTGTAAGTACCAGGGAAAACTCTTCCCCTCCCCGAGCCCCTCCACGCGTGTGCTGTCACTCGCAGGGAAGAACCCAGGGCTGTACTTATGAGAAAATTACGTTTTTTCCTAACGTAGCTGTGGGCTGCTGGAGCGCTGACCTCGTCTCAGCGCAGGTACCACTATAAATAATTAGGGGTGTAATATTTCCACAGCTGCGCGCTGCCAGATGGCTCCGCTTCTTCGGGCTTAGAGCAACTTCCTTCCTGTGCGGGGAGAAAAGCCAGCTCCGACAGGTCCCCTGAACTCATCCCTGCAGGGGCAGGCACGGCCCGGAGACCTGGCTTTGAACCTGGAGCAGAAGGAACTTCTCAGGGATGGGATGGCCATGCTGGAGGAGCAGGGGGCTGCTGCCCACGCTGACGGCCGCATCCTGCCCGCCATGCAGATGCCAGGCCTGGTGCTCTCCCAGCAAGCTGCCCTCCAGCTCCTCCTGCTGCAAGAGATGGCAAGTAACCATCAGGGCTCCTAAGGACACCGCTGCCGTGGGCAGGAGCGTGCAGGCTGGTGTCCTGGCTTTTCTGGTCCCACCTCACGCTCTGTAATAAATGTCAGATCCCTGGAAGCCTTTGGGGGGCCAAAGAGGGGAGCCTTTACCTGCTGGCCCACAGGCAACTCGCCTTGCAGGGGAGCTTGCTACCTGCACCTATAGGCTAAATAATTTGCTCTTTTCTTTGCAGAAAATCTCCCAGCACACACCTTTGAAAACCTCTTTGTGATCACACTAGGACACCGTGGAAGAGTACGAGAAGTACTGCTTTTAAAATAAAACCAGACGACTCGCATCTCTGCCGTCCTCAGATTTGTGCACTCTCCTTGTGTCAGACCAAAGTCAGGCTGGGGAAGCAGCGGGTGTCTAGCAGAGAACAAAACAAAGCGACCTTCTGAGGTTATGGGTGGCTTTGAGTAGGCAACGTATCAATACGCTGCTGTTTCAGAATTTATTTAATCCACTCAGCTCCTCTCAGCACTCAGTCCTGGAGGCTAGGCTGAAGAAAATCAAAAAGGTGGAGCGGTGAGAAGTGCAAAACCCTTTCGGGCCCCGGGGCAGCGCCTGGCAGAGCGGTGTTGGGAAGCGCATGCCCAAACCACGGAGGTGGGAGCTTCCTCTGCGCAGCTGGGGAGGGCCCGTCCGCAAGGTTTTTAGTGCATAAAATGTGATTTAAGACAACGTGCTTTCTCATCTTAATTAGTATAAACGCAAAATAAGCCCGTGGAAGCGGCGCCCTCGGTTTCATCCCCTGCAAACCGTGCAGGCGCGCACTGCAGCGGGCTGCGAGTAAATCAAACGCGGGCATTCCTGGGGCCAGGCGGAATTAATCCCAAATCCTGACATTTGTTTTGACACATCATCTCCCCATGTGCCGGCACGGTGCAGTAATGTCTTCAGCTCTTTACACGCCGCACCTGGGTCTGCATGTCTGAGATTGCTGCTGAGGTCATTAACCAAGTATGTGAACTGCCTATTTTCAAATTAATAGCACATGCACTCCATCTCTGGGCTCTTGGGCATAAGTTCAAAAAAATAGAGATATAAAACTGGGGTGATTTACTGGCCTTTCCTAGGCTGAAATGATTAATTGTCTGATTTACTGGTTCTTTTTTCTTTCTTTCTTTCTTTCTTTCTTTTTTTTTTTTAATGCTGAGACTGATATAAGGAAATTAAAGGGAGTATAGAGAAAATGGTGATCTCAAATGCCTTCATCATATTGCTAAGTAGAAAAAAATGATATTGTGTTCAATAAATTTTAAACATTAACCTTCTAATTCTTCACTGTGCAGCAGCGAGAACTGCAGTCTGCACCCATCTGATGTTAACCAGCCCTGGGTTAAGTGCACGAGGGATGCAATTCCATCTATGTGGGCAAATAACCTCGGGTTAAAATCATCTCTCCAGAAATGTCCAGAACAGTGAAAAAAAAAGCCCATTGAAGTGGACCCACCACATCGGGCACAGCATCATTAGGCCGACCGCAGCAGCTCCCGCACTGCCCCGCACGCCTGTGGCTTTGCAGCGCCGTGGATGCAGGCAAAAGCTTTGGGGAAAACGTGGGTGCATCGAGGCCAAGGCAGCAACGCAGGGGGAGGGAGGCCAGGAGAGCACGGTGCTTTCTGTCACCTATAATATATGTACCACGACAGGCAGGATATTAAAAATAAGTGCTTACACAGCCAGGTCAGCGTCGTGTTCTGCTTAATCCGACAGAGCACCGGGTTAGACGAAGTATTGATTTCCAAGGCAAAAGGAGGAAGGGGCTAAGTTCCTAAAAATGCACTGTATGGTACTGAGTGTTTTGGGGCCTTGCCTTCCCCTGCAATTACCCCTTGAAATTTGGGATTGTGCTTGCCCTTTTGCATTAGTTTAGAGGTCACTGCGTAGCACCTCGGTATCCAAGGGCAAGCCATCCCCAAAGGAGCACATAACATGTTTTAAAGGCGATCTTAAAAGCGTTCCTGAAAGCATTGCCTTTGCGGTTGCTCCATGTTTGCTCAGCCTTGTCACTGCGTGAACCCCAATTAGAGGTCTGCCAAATGATGCCAAGGCCACTACACCCACTTTGGATGCTCAAAGGAAAAAATTAAATCTAATTGCATCAAAGCATTTTTCTGATGAAGGGAGTAGTTAATTATTTTAAGTCCCTGATGGGCAAAAATTATATATATATTTTATTTTGTGTCTATTCCCAGGCAGCTTGGCTTGCACATTCACACATCCCAGAGCACAGAAGTGGGCCGGCACCGGCCCGATCCCGGCTCCATGGGAGATGCAGGGAAGAGTTAACTTCCTTGGTTGGGAACATTATCTGTCGCGTGCCGCTACTCTGTAATTATGGCTCTGTGCCTCTCAGAAAAAGGTTTTTATAAGAGTCTTTTAATCTAAAAAGTCAATTGCATTAAAACAATGACTTCTATACTTAGATCCCCCTTCATGTGCACACTATTGTGTTTGGTATAAATTTAGCAAATTACACGGAAGGTTTTCTTAAGTGGAAGCTTAAAAATATGATTACTGCTCGCCTGCCAGCAAGCACGAGAAGTCCCCAGGAGCACAGCTCTGCTCTGCATTGCTGGCGATGCTCAGCTTAGGGCAGTGGCACAGCCGGGTGCGAGCTGGGACAAGGCTGCTCTGCTTCAACAACTGTCCTGTGGCCGAAGCCACCCTGCTGGTGCTGCTGAGAAGCCCCTGACATTGCTCTGATGTTATGGGCAGCGTCACAAAGCGAGGTACATGGGATGCCACGGGGGTGTTTTGCTTGCACCTGCCTGCGCCTGGAGGAGCTGCTGCTGGATCAGCTCCAGGGACAAAGCTGGGGCTGGGTGGGAACAACGCTTCTGTGGCTGGAAAAAATCTCCTCGATCCCTTCAAACGCTTCAAGAAGATGAGATTGCTGCTTGCTGCTGCTGCTCTGATGAAATTGAGCATCTGTCATTTTCTTCCCTGGAAGCTGGGGATGGTTTTGTCCAACGTTGTTTGGTCCGAGGTGAAGACGTGTCTTCTGCTGCAGGTGCTGGCAGCTGGTCTTGCACTGAAGCGTATTTCCAAAGGACAAAGATCCGTGTTGAGAAAATGCAGCTCCGTATTTATAAATTAAGAACAAGTTAACTTCCTTTCTGAAATTGGGATAAATACACACAAATATCCCAGCTTTTTGCTCTGTTGGTAAGCGTGACTCAGATTTACACCCTTGTTTTTAGTGAACGCGTGTGTTTGGTTGTACTGGTGAATCAGGCCGTACTGACTGCAGGTTCTGCAAAGCCTTTGTAGAGTTCCTTATAAATAACAAGCACAGCAGAGCTAATGGCACTTGGGCTGCTGGGGGACAGATCCTGCAGAGCCCACCTGCTCGTGGTGGCTGCTGCCAGGGCAGCGCGCAGGTGAGACACCAGTCCCGGCTCGTTAGTGCGGGATGTTTTGCAGATTGCATTAATGAGGCGTGAAAACTGAAGCAATTATGAAGCCCATAATTGGTCTGCGCTGCGATCTCGTATAGGTAGAGCGTGCTGAAGGCTCAGCGATGTTTTAAATCACGTTTTTGTTCTGTTTATACTGTCTGCGAGGGGAAGCACTTTCCTTCCAGGAACATGATGCTGTTTTCCCTGACCCGTGATCTACAATGAGAAGTAATTAGCTTGAAGGACGCATGGTGGAGAAAAGGGCAGGCTTTCAGAGCCTCTCCTGTTTACAGACGGTAATTGATTCGGGGCTCTCCTCAGCACGAGCTCGTTAGGAAGTGAGCGGCGCAGCCGCATGTCCCCAGGTATTCCGTGCAGAGAGAGGAGCGACAGTTTTATGGGAAATTCACAAAACCTTGCTTACGTAGGCACGTGAGCTCCACCAGTCTCATTACTCAATTCCTTAAATGCTAACATGCCATTTTACCAATACTGCTGGGAGGACCGCTGTATCACAGAGGCCGGAGACATGGCAACGCATTTTCCGACTGAGGTGCTGCAAATCCTGTAGGTGATAAAGCTGAAGCCATGGGTTTCCCAGGAGGACCCCATTACAGAGCGTTGCCCCCACGGCATCGACAAGCCAGGCACGTGCCTGGTGCTCAGCCTTGAGAGCTGCAGGCACCGAGGGTCGGTTTCCATTCCTGGAGTCACCTGAATCCAAAATGCCAGTGGTCAGTTCCTGCCAGGTCCTCTCCTGCCAGTTCCTCTCCTTGGCCACCCATGTCAGAGATGTCCCCACTGCTGCAGGTGTTTGTACAGCACCTCCAATTAACGCCACCCTTCTGATGGGTGTGAATGCAATACCCTTGACATTTATCATTAAAAATGCATTTTTGAGGGGTTCTCTGCTCCTCGTAGCTGCTCTCCACCTTTCTGTTTCGGCGGTGTTGGCCTGGCACATTGCTCGTGCCACCCCCACACAAGGGAAATTGCACGGTGAGAACTCCAAAGAGCAGAGTGATCCTACCTCGGGTGATTTGAATTCAGAGCCACTGCTTTAGGATCCGGAGCCCCAATATTTATTGCCTCCCTTCCCAGTTCTCCTCTCCTGAATCAATAGTGCTGCAGGGTTAAAAGGTTCACTGCCTAGATCTTTTATTTATGCATCTATTTTATCCTTCCCCGCCAGGGCAGGGGCTTTAAGATTAAAAAATTCCTGATTCTCCAAAAGCTACGATAAATATTGATGCAGTATTTCAAACAGTGCGTGCACCAGCCGGTCTCTGTGGGGACGGGGAAGCAGCCAGAGCTCGCGTACTGCAGAGCAGGCAGACGAACATGGGTGCTAACGAGCTGGCTGGCTGCGGGCAGTGCCACGCGTGCCTCTGTTTGGCTTCGTCCTGCGGATTGCTTGTACGAGATCAAGTGGAAATGCTGGAGAAGACATCATAATTTCAATAGCAAGTGGCCCAGGGCTTTTGTTTCTAATAAACGGACAAGCTCCTCTAAGCCCGGTAATTAATCTGATGGATCTTTTCAATTTTAGCAGCCCTTCTGTGACATTGCTCTGTAATCTGAGGGGCTCAGGCTTTCATTAGAAGCAGAGCCCGTGACAGCGAGGCCAAGCTGCTCGAAACGCTGCCGCTGGTCCCTGCTGACGGGCATTTCTCCGTGGCTTCTCAGCAGTGTGTCTGGGTGAGCGGCTGGCTGCAGCGGTGCTGAAGCCCCCAGACCCCTGAACCCGGACTTTGCAGCCCAGTGCTGGAGAGAAGGGCTTGTTGATGGTCAGGGTTTGTGGGAGGCATCTGTCCTGCCTCCAGCTTTCATTGCCAAGCTGAGTTATGGCCTTGAGGACAGGGATGTGATGTTTTTTTACTGCTTTGTAGGAAGCGTGCTCAGGTAGGGTTTCTTGAGCTACCGTTTTCCCCACCACTGGCTGGGGATGGCAAAGTAAGCACCCCATGCATCTTCAGCAGGATTCTTTGGTATTTTTTATGAAAGAGACAGTAAAGTGCCATTTTACTGACCATAAAGTGCCATTCCCTGTTTTAGGATGGGGTGGCCAGCCTGGGGTCTCCATCCCTGCTGACCACGGGTACATTTCTCAGCAGGGGTACTGGCGGTGTCTGCAAGCAGCACAAGGGGCATGGGGCTGGTTGGAGTAAATTAAGCTCTGGAGGAAATTAAATTAAGGCCACCTTAATTCTGAAGAAGGCTGTCGACATGGGGATTTAATGAGGTTTAACTAATCCACTTTAGAAATTAATTCAGATTAATTTTTCTGGGCATCCCCAGGTAGGCAAGCTCGAGGAAAGAAAGGAGAAAGTCTTCCAGTAATTGGCTTACAGACAGGGATTATGCAGAGAGAAATCTTTCAGAAAGCAATACGTATGATTTTAACTGCAGAGCTCCCGTTGAAATGAGGCTGAAGCAAGCCCTTAATTGTCAAAAAATGCCTCACCATGAGGCAGGACCCACGAAGGGTCTCAGGGCTTCCTGCCATCGGGCTCTGCTGGCCGTCACCAGCAGGTGACAGCCCGGCACGCTGTGCGGCTCGCGGCGAGGTTCAGCCCCGCGGCCCAAGGGATGCAGTGAGATTGAAGACAGGATCTTCGCCCTGACAGCTTAATGCATTTTGCATTACGATGCCACGGCATGCTCCTGCCTGTGCGGGAGCCCAGACGGACGGCTCCTTCCCCAGGTCCTTCTGTGGCGTACAGATGCTGTCCCTCTGCCCTCCTGACCCAAGCTCCTTGTTCTTTACAAATGTCGGTTGTCTCGAATCTTTCAAGGTTTCACTGAATGGAATCTGATGATAAAGAGGAGAAGAAACCAGGCAGAGCCAAATTTCACTTGACTTAAGGATACTGGATTATTGTAAAAAGTAGATGATACCTAAGCCTGTGCCTTTGGCAATGGGCACTGCTTTAGTGTTCAAGTAATTTTGATCTTCTGGGCAAATAACAACCAAAATCCTTTTGAAACTAAAGTTATGTTGACAGAAGGAAGAACCAACCCACTGGCAGGGCTGCTGGCTCCAGCACCAGCCGTCGGCTCACCCACTGGCTCCCCTGGGCTGGAGTGGGGTTAGAGCCAGGCGATGGGGTTGAGGCCAGCCAGCACCACACTGGGACTGGGGCTGTATCTTTATCTTTATCTTTATCTTTATCTTATCTTATCTTTATCTTTATCTTTATCTTTATCTTTATCTTTATCTTTATCTTTATCTTTGTCTATCTGTACATTCATATATACACATACACATATATACATATATATACTCGTGTATATGTATATACATGTGTAATGTGTGTACATATATGCATAAAAATGTGTGTACACATTTTATATATACACATATGAACGGGTGTACTTGATCTTAGAGGTCTTTTCCAACCTAAATGATTCTATGATTCTGTATGCACACAAATGTATACATATATACACACATATGGCTGTATCTGTATAGATATATGTCTATAGATTATATAAGATAGGTATATATCTATAGACACATATCTATACATATCAATGCATATCTGAATATAAAATTTATATATATATAATCGTGGAATGGTTCTATGTACACTTACACATGTGTATGACATTGTGTATATAATGTATGCATATATGCCTGCACATATATGTGTACATATATATGTATATATAGCATACATGTGTATATGTATGTATATATTGTATATCTATAGACAGGTATACATATACGTACGGATATGCACATATTTGTGGGTATATACATGTGTGCATACGTACATGTTCACATCATTACATATGTTTATATATTAACATATACATATATATTCATGCCCTCACATATATACATATATCTATACATATATGTATGCATACACATGGATACACACACGTATATAAGGATACACATATATGCATATATACGTTGTGTATACACACACATATGCACATATCTATACGTACGTGCAAGCACGTGTGTATCTGTGGAAGTGTGGGTGCCCACACGCCCACTCCTCAGCTCCCAGTACATCTCGGATTTGCACTAGAAGCCTGCATCTTGCCTGCCGTAGGGATATTTTGGCAGAGGTCCTGAGTGAAAGGGGCCGGATGGGGAGACTCTCTGCAGTGAGTGTTCGCTGCCAAGAACTGATATTTTGTCTTTTTTTTTTTTTTACAACGCATGTGAAGACTCTCTGGCTTGGGGATTTCAAAGCTGCGTTGCTGGAGGCAGAGGAGCCACACACATCTGTATGCCTGCGATGTGCATGCAATCGATATGGCTGTGAGCACCGCAGCCTCCGTCCCTTACACCAGCGTGCTGCCCGATAACAGCTGCCGTGGGGAAGGACCCGGCACGGGAAAAATGCCACCATGCAGAGATATGCAATCCTCAGTGAATAAATCCAGTATATTCTATATAAATCTCCCATTACAGCCTGCTTTATGGAACCAGCCAGCGTGCTTCTCCACTTGAGAGACTGTGGAGAGCCTTATTTATTAGCACTGCAACGCCAGCGCTTCACTGTGCCTTTGTCTGCTTTATGGCCTTTGTCACCGTGTGGTTGCCCGGGCGCATCCCTTTGGTTTGGGAGGTTTTTCATTTGGGCTTGCAACCTTTGTTCCCAGCTGGAAGCTGTGAGGGGGGCACGAGCTGAGGGGGGCACATCCAGCACAGGCAGCCCCGGGGCACAGGCAGGAGAGCCCTCTGCTTGTGGCTGGCACATCACAGAGTCACAGGCTTCAGAAACACGGTGTGCTAGGCCGGTCAGCATGCGGGGGTGCAGCAGCATCTCCCCTGTGTGTGAAGGGAAAGGCGAGATGTTCCCTGCGAGCCAGCCAAGCATGCAGGAATGTCCTGCTAGCAGAAGCGCTCTGCCTTATGGAATCGTACAATGGTTGGGATTGGAAGTGACCCTAAAGATCACCTAATTCCAACCTCTGCTGTGGCAAGGTGAATCCTCTCACACTGTGGCTTCGTCCTCCTCACCTGGCTGTCCTTCGAGAGGTGCAGTGAGAGACAACAAGGGCTGAAACAACAACACAGCTCTGAGGGGGACGGCGCTGCACACAGGCCTGAGGCGATGACAGTGGTGCCAGCAGCGCGAGGCTTTGACCCAGTGACACAGACCTGCAGCCTCCTGGCTTAGCTCCTACCTGCAGGAAGGCAGAAATGGCTCTAACAACGTCCTGGCTTTCAGGCGTTTTCCCAGAGAAGTCACGTTTGATGTTGCTTCTGAGAGCACAGCCGTGGAACAGGACTGGGGATGGGCGCTTGGTGCAGATTTATATCCCATTCCCAGCAAACTGGGGGATATAAGGCAGTCTGACCTAATATTATGTTGATTCCAAAGTAATTACATTTGTTATTTGCAGGATCTGTAGTAAATTGAGTTGTGGCAGTTATGTGGATGCTTCACAGAAGCAATTTCAGAGATCATTAAATATATCTTACATTGGTTACACATTACATTAACCCCTCCAGCGCCTCAAGACATATGACATCCATCCACCAAAGAGGCAATTTTTATGGATCTAGATGCCAAAGGCAATCCAACAGAGACAGATCCAGGAAATGTCTGCTGTTACTGCAGAGGCCTCCTCCTCACTGTAACGACACGAGGGCTGAAAAGTTTGAGCAAGGCTGTACAAAGGGCAGACCCCCTCTGAAGGAGGAAAGCCACAGCCCAGGTTCATCCCCATCACACCGAAGGCCCGGCTTGAAGAAGGAGAAGCGCTTTGTCACTGCCATATGCCCTTTGTTCAAGTGGCAAGGGGGGCAGGCAGTGGCTTGTCCTGGTGTGGCGACCATTTTAGGGGCAATAGGAGAAGAAGGAGAGGTAGAAGCAGGGTGTTAGGGGCAGAGGAGGCTCCTGCAACCCAGCGGGGTGGCAGTCAGCAAACTTCCCCCTGCGGCAGCAAACACCAGCTCACGTCGTCCGAAGCTGTCCCTGGTATTTTTAACATGTATGTTAAAATGTAAGTGGGCAGATGTGGCACACTGGGGTGCTGAGGCCCAGGTGAGGAGCTGGCGGGGAAGGAACAGAGCAGGGTTCGGTGCCATCACGGCATTTGGCACCATCTCAGCCTGTTTTTGGATCACCCTGCGGCTCACTGCTGCTCTGCTGGCACACAGCCCTGGGATCAGCACCCAGGAAAGGGGCTAACTGTGTCCAGGCAGGTGGCCGTGATGACAAAAACATCAGCTCCAGGTTCTGGCACTAATTTTGCCCTACTCAGCATCAGCCAGACCGCCTGCGGGTGTCAAACTAAACACAAGCCTCACAGTCAGGTGTAAAGGATGGGGCCTGAAACACCAACAGCAGCCAGCAAAACATGCAGGCAGAGCTAGGGGAGAAGCTCTCCTAGGATGCTTTTAGTTTGGTCTCATCTAATTCACCTCATCTAATGCAATGTTTAATGCCATGATGCGATTTTGGCCAAGCCTCGAGATGTGCACAGCCCCGCCGTGCTGTGCTCGCCTCGGGGACTTGTCTTTATTGTTGGGCAACAGTTTTGTCCCCATCATCATCAGTCACTGCGGGGAAAACAATTGGAAGAGGCTCGGTCTGAGGTGTGACAAGTGTCCGGGGCAGCACTGCTCACTGCCTGCTCATGGGTACCTGGCCTGGGTGGAGGTCTCAGGGGACAGAGGGGGCTCTGCATGGGGCCAGGCTGAGGCTGTGGCAGGATCTGGCCCCTCCACATGAAGCTGAAGCTGCACCGTCCTTACTTGAGCCATGCTGCTGGGTTGGAGGGGAGGAGGAGGTGCTGCCAGGAGGGTACTGAGGGCCTTTAGGGTCCCAGTGGGTGCTGGGTGCTCAGCTCTTGCATATTTACTCCTCCTTATTTACTCCTGGAGATAGGGTGCAAAGAGAACCCCCTTGGTGCAGAAGCAACACAGGGAATTTGCGAGTGTGCTCCGCACGCATTGCACAGCTGCATTATTCATGCCCGTGTGGGGGTGTAAGAGAGCAGGGCATAAAAAAAAACAACACATCCATCTGGTTGCTATTTGCTGTGAGTGCGGAGGGAAAGGGCACTTGTGCTGGAAATCCCTCCCTCCTTGATGGCAATCAGCATTTTACAGCCCCTTGAAAGGCCCAAAGTAAGCGATGCCTGTGCTGCTCTGTGCCAGGAGAGCGGTGCTAGCATGGCAGGGATGTTCTCCTTCCCAGGCTCTCCTGCTCCATGGGGTTTCTGCATGTCACTGTGTGGCAGCCTTGTCCTCGTGGGTGCCCAGGGGTCAGGGTGTGGGTCAGCCCCAAGCACGTCTCATCAGCCACAGCCACAAACAAACAGGAACCAAAACCGAGCAGAAGCCTCTTCCTTCCCCAGCACAAAGCCGCAGGCGGATGGGGAACACCCACCCTGCAGCCCTAAATCCTTCGGAAAATGCAAAGAAAAGGAAAAGGGGAACACACAATGTGCTTTATATGCCGCGCTTGGCGAAACCTCGGGTATCTCACACCTCCAGACACGAGGCATTTACCAGCCCTTGTGCTGCAGGGATACTCCCCAAACCTGTCACCCTGCGCCCAGCCGGGGGTCGCGGGGGCGGGAGGCAGGCTGCAGCTGGATGTTAAACAAGCTGAGAGCATCTCGAGGTTCCCTTTCACCCTCCTCAAACCACATCTGGTTTTTGTTTCCGCAGCTGACACATCCTCTGAGATGCATCCCGCTTTGCTGGATTAGTCAGATTGCAAGATTTAAAGGGAAAAAACCTCATGCACACAATTACTCTGGATCTGAAAACGGTAGTTTTGGAGCGGAGCGGAGCTGGAGGGCCGGAGCCAAAGCCAGAGTTTGGAGATGCTCTACGTGATAAAAACAAGCTATTAAGTAATTGCTGGGAGAGGAGGATCTGAAGGGAAATATCGCACTTGAGAGGAAGCAGATACTTAGTAAAGCTGTTAAACCCTTATTTCTGAGGCTCGGATCCTCAACCAAAGCAGATGCTGCTGTTGGAGAGCTGTTGCATGGGGCAAGGTGGACCTGAGCATGGCATGGCCACAGGTCTGGGGGCACACAGCCCCTCTCCTAGGGAAAGCTGGACAATGAGTGGCCCTCAGTCGCTTTCAGATCTCCTCCAGAGAGCTCGAGCAGCGTGGGCAGAGCCCAGCATCACCACCACAGCTCCCTGAGACGCTCTGCACTGTGGCCACGTGCTCCTTGTACTGCTCAGGTCACAACCAGCATGTGACAGCCTCAGGTTCTGAGGCTGAAGAGAGACCCAGGAAGAGCTTCTAAACCTGGCTGCAGATTGCATGCCCATTAGGTACAAAAAGTTGCTTTAGAGATGCTAAATATTGATGCTTCCCTCTTCCTTGTCCTCAGGCGGGTGGGGAAGCTGAGTGCTTGCAGCCACAAACTGCTGAACTAGAAGGAAAATCCTGGGCCTGAGTTTTTCGCTGGTTCTGCACAGTTACCAAGAAGCTCGCTGCGTGGGTGGATCCGTGCAGCTGGGATTAATTCATCTGGAGCTTGTGGGTCCACCCATATCACAGGGAGGTCCCAGCCCACGGCACGAGGCTCAGGGAAGGGCAGGACAGACTGGGGATGGTGGCATTTGGAGAGCTAGTGACTTCAAAGGTGTAAAGGAACTAATAGGATTTCGTTAAATTAGTGGGGATCTGCTTTGAATGGGATGGGGTGCTGGGGGTGTTCTTCCACACAGTTCAGTCTCTCTCTCCCCCCCCCTTTTTCTTCCCCCCAAACTCAGCTTATGAAGAACATATTTCCAATAATGCCCCGGGAAGGAGCACTTGGTGATTGAGTGGTCTTGGTGTAATTTGCCTGCTGCTGAGTGTAGTGTTTCACTTCTACCTAAATTTGCGCCTATGATTTATGAGTTAATGTTTCCTTTTGTAAATTATATTTAAAGAGAAAAATGAGGCGTATTTTTTATTTTTAGAAAACTTAATGTTTATGCTTTATGTGCCATCAGAAGAAATAGAGTACTGCAGTTTTCAGACTACTTTTCCAGCAGGTAAAATGAAATTATTCAGACCAGAAAGCTCTACTTGAAATATGAATAGATTAAAATGAAAAGGCATTCAAGGCCTGATCTGGAGCCTCTTTAAATCTTTGGGAGTCTTATTTTTTTTCCCTTGCAATTATTGAGCCAAGCCCCAGCTGTACATGGAGGACATGCTGCCTCTATCCTGATGGGGTAGAAGGGCTGGGATGCCACGGCTCTTGTACTGGCTCAGCTTGGGTTTGAGAATGTGAATATTGGACTTTGAATGCTGTCATTTAGCCCAATATTTTCCCTTTTGTTGGCAGCTGCAATGGACCTGCAGTGCACTTTTCCAATCACATCAGTGTGCACGGAGCCAGTCTGACATTGTGCTGGGCTTGGCGAAACGCAAGCACCATCTCCGACACCTTCCTGGAGCATCCCCTCGCCTCCCATCTTCCGTCTCACCTGGCACGAACTCCTGGCACAGCATGCATTATTAAAGCCATCGCTTTTGATTATATCATCCTCCAAGGTGAGCGCAGTGCTTGTGAAAGTCACCGGAGAAGTCTGCGCTGCCGGAGGAGCTCCCGGGGGCACCAGGAGACCTTCCTCGCCCGCCCCAGAGCTGCTCCGAGTGCCTGTGCCTGCTGCAGGGGGAGGCAGAGCACCCAGCAGACCTGTTCTCTTCCTCATCTCCCCATTTTCTGCCTGCACAGCACCCACAGAAGGGCCAGGGGGTCCTCTTGTGAGGCCTGCACATTGGAGCTTTCCCGACACCAAAATCTCTTGTTTACCACTTTCAAGCCCATTTCAAAATACATTCCCTGAACTCGTTGTGCTCCATTTGCTTCCTCAAGCTTACAAATTGTCATTGTCGAGGGGGAAGTGGCTGAAAAGTTCACCAGCCTTTCCCCTTCACCTGGCATTAACCCCTGGGTGCATCCAGCTTTACACAACCCCTGCTGGTCCCTGCCTGCCCCAGGGCAGCTCCAGCTGTGTCTTCTGCCACATCCCACATCGCACCTCTCACATCTCACGTCTCATATCTCATGTCTCATACGCTGCCTTTCATATTTCATAGTCACTTGTTCGGGGGCTGAATGAAAGAAAATGGCTCAGCATCGGTGAACCAGGCAAAAAGAAAGAAGAGAAGCGATGTCGGTGTTGGCCTGAAATGATTTGTTTCAGCTTAGTGCTGTTCTAATCTTTTAAAACCTTTTTTTCCGAATGTATGCTGAAACCAAGTGTAACTGCATCACAAGCCACCTCCGTCCTGTAAAACATACTGGAATTAGAAATCATTTCCTTGCTGAAACTATTCAGTGAATCCTACATGAATTGTTAATGGCCTCCACGCAGCTGAGAAGCTGACATTTGAAAGGAAAATCGGTGTAAAGCAGGTTTGAAAATTTCCATTGAAACTGTGGATCCTTCCTCATTTCATTTCGCCCTCCCTGCAGCTTTCTGGGTTTCTAAGGGCTCCAAGGAAAAACAAAACAAAGCAAACCAACACCAAACATCTGAAGCCAAAATGACTCCCAGTTTTGCAAACTCTGCCATTATTCTACTCCTTCCAAGCTGCACGTTTCTGAAGGCAGCATCCATGGGGGCGCCCCAGGTCCCAGTTCCCCAGGCAGGGAGACAAAGCCAGGCTCTGCAGGTTTTCTCATCCCTCGTCGGATTTCTTAAAGGGATTTTTAGCAAGAAGCTCTAAACCCCGAGTGATCCTGCCTCTGCGTTGAATAGAAGTCCTCTCACAGCCTTGCCTTTCGATATCTCTTATTTGTTTCTGTCACATACTTTTAAGATCCTTACAGCCCGGAGAAGCCCGTGACCTCATTCAGTCAGAGCAGAGCAGAGAAACACGGGAACCGCTCCCTCTGCCTGCTCAGCACAAAATCCTGCCAACGTGGAACTGGGGAGTTTGGGCAAAAAACCTTCTTTTGCATAATCTTTGTAACAAAGATCTCAGGTGAGGTTACAAAAATGGCACACCACAAGGAAACCAGCAAGTGTTTTGTGAGGAAACCCCCGGAGCGATGGGGCTGCTGCAGGGATCTCCATCACGGCGCCATCCCACAAACCCGTGACTGCCTTGAATTTAGAGGGGTGGAAAGGAAGATCCAGTGTAAGGATCCTCCAGCTTTCTCGCTGTGCATAGACAAAAACCAAAAAGACTGCCCTGTAGTCCGTAATTCACCCTTCCTCTACAATATTTAGGGTCCCGCGTAGATCAAATGGGAAAGCTAGCAGGGAAAGCTCCACGCTGGTGGGATCTGAGTCAGGATCATTTGACCATTGCAGCTCCCCACGGCGCAGGTTAACGTGTGTGCATTAAACCTTGCCTTTTAGACCTAGCAAGGTAGTATCTCTGGCAGTCTAGGAGTTTACTGCGCTGCTTTCTGAAGGGCTGGGTTAAATCTTTGCATTGCACTGCAGCTGGCAGCCCCTGCTCCCAAAGTGAGCCAGGAGATGGAGGGAGGAGACCTTCCAGCCTGGTGCTGAGCCCTCAGCTCTTGGCTGAGGTCTGGCGTTGACGCCGAGGTCTGGCTCTCCCACGCTTCATCCAGAGGACAAAGCTGCCTTTGCAGAGTGCCGGTCCACGCAGAAGCCGGAGGTATCGGATGAGACACTTGTGCTAATTAATATTTTATGGGGTTATAGATTTTCTTTTTTTTTTTTTTTTTTTCCTCGGCAGCTGGTCTTAAATACAGACCAATTTGCAAAAGCGTTAATTAGCCGCAATTACAAAGCACGTTGTAGCTTCTCTGAGGATTTCCTTCTGCAGAGCTGCACGCTCAGCCCCTCGCCCCCATCCCGCTGCACCACTGCTTCCCCGATGGGCCACGTTTTTCGGGGACTCTGCTCAAATCTCCAAATCAACAGCAGGGGAGGGCACACATTGGCCGCACCACCAGCAGAGCAAGCCAGCTCCTTCTTCCACACACCCAGACTTAAAATCAGGGGCTTTCCCCACGTGTTCAGCCCTGACACAAGGCAGAACGGGGATGCTCCCCGTGTCCCCACGGTGTGCAGGGGGGACCCCCTGTGCTGAGCCCCCGCAGGAGCCAGCCCACCTCCCAGTGCCCCTTCCAGTCCTACAGCCCTAGGATTTCTGTTCCCAATTATTTCGGAAATGTTGGTCTTGCTGTTGCCCTCTGTGATTGATGGCAGGCTTTATAGGGAACGGCCGGATTGCAGCTCCGACTCGAGGCAATATACTCGCTATAAATCTAAACGCTGGGACTCCAAACTGCTCCGCCAGCTCGAATCCCCCTCTGCGCCCCACCAGGCAGCGTTGCTCTGGGAAGAAAGGCAGGGATGCGGGCATCCTTTTGGGAAGGAGAACTCAACCCAGCTTCATAGGGATTGCAGGAGGCTTTTCAGCATGCTGAAGTACGGTTTGTCTGAAACGAGCGTTTCAGCTAATGGATGTTTGCAATGCTGTTAGCGAGCAGGACTTGGCTAAAACAGGGGCTGAGCAGCCCGGAGGAGCTGGGTCGCTCCCAGATTTTGCACACGTTTGTTTTATGGCGAGGAGCAAATCCCTGCCCCTGCCAAAGCCCTCACCCCAACCACCTCCACCGGAATGCAAAAAAAAAAAGTTTTTTTCAGCTTTAACTTCTTCAAAGAGAGCCCTATCACATTAATGAGCAGCCGTGGTGGGCTCAGAGCAGGGCTCCTTGGAGCAGCACCCCACGGGGCCGGATCCTGCCCGTGCGGCGGGCGGCACGGCTCCCAGCGAGCGGGCTGCCAGCAGCAGCCCTCTTTTGTGCACGCACACGCTGCTCCTCCGCTTCCAAAGGGCAATTCACGAGCTGGTAAAGGCCTGGCGAATTAATAATAATGAGCTCATTTCCATGCCATCTGCCGAGCGCTTGCCTCAGCGGCGCTTGGCTCCTGAGCAGGAGTTTTTCCCCCTCTCCTTCTGTCTCGCCCGCTGGACGTGGCTGGGGAGGTCCGACGGGAGAACACCTCCCGGAGGGTCTGCGTGGTTTTGGGGAGCATCCCTCCCATGCTGCCTCAAGCCAGTCTGGGTCCTCTGCCTCGGTGAAAGGCACTTCTGGGGCAACAAGCCAGAGAAATCAGTGGGAACTGGGAAAGGGACCAGGCTGCCCCTCCAGCGACACATCTCCTTGCTGTCAGGCACTGAAGGATTTGAGGCTTTTTTACACCGCTGGGCTGATCCCTGTTCTCTCCTCCTGAAGCCCACGTTTTCTTCTTTGGGGTTAATTCCTGTCCCCGTAAGGCTTGCTATCAGCAAAACAGGGGCTTTCATTAAAGCAGGGCGTGCTGCGAGGAGATCAGAGCGCAGTGGGCCGGGGAGAGCAGCCTGGGTGAGCGGCATTCCGGAGGCGTGCAGCCCGCAGGAGGAGCAGAGTTTGTAAAGAGCAGGTAAATCCTTGTGCCCTCAGTTTTGTAAAAGCTGGCAATTGCATAAATTTAGTTGAGCCAAAGAGAGATTTAGCCGGTTGTGGGGCTGCTGCTTCCAGCATCCCGCTGGTGCTGCACAAGGTTACCAGTCCTTTAGGTCTGGGAGCAAATATATTATATTTGTATATTATATAGTATATTATTGTTATTTGCAGACATTAATATTTACATATGTCATTACACTAGCAATAAAATCACACCTCTGTGCATTTGTGTGCATTTTGGAGAACTCAAGAGCACCGACACCCTTAGCGTAGGCTCTGCAAGCCTGCACAGCACAATCACATCAGCTGGGCATTTAAAAAAATGCCCCCAGAATTAGGTTTTAGGGCCCAAGGGTGATCTGTAGTGGACAGAGACCACAGGTAATAGGGTGGGACAGTGGCACCAGGCTGAAGGCGTCTGTCCCCGCGGGTATCCCTGGCTGGCTGGCTGGCTGGCACCGCAGAGCTCGCTCCCAGCACGAGGACGCACCAGGCAACAGCCGAGCGATGGGGAGAAACGTGTAAATACATTTTAGTGCTTTCATTGAGCGTAGCTAAGTGAAAAAAATTCAAATGTCTTCCCATATTGTCCCCGAATTGCCAGGGTTTTTCTTTTTCTCATTACCTTCCTCTCGCAGCTGCTGGTTAATGGGAAGCAGCGATATATGATTTTCCCTCCCCTGACTTATTGTGTGTGTGTATTTGTAGGCTCAGGATATTACACTGGGGATCTATGGATTGTTTTATTTGGTTTACATGGAATTTGGGAGAGCAGGAAACACGTTTAACTCTAATCATCTTGGGAACAGGTCACATAACCCGGAGAGCCATGAACCTTTCATAACAAATCTATACAGCCAGGTGTGAGAGCAAATGAAGTCCATATGTGCAACACGAAATGGGCAAGTAGAAATTTCCTAGGAGCTGTAAATAGGATGTACGTCCACTTTCACCTGATCATGCGAAATTACGGGTAAGCCAAAACAGATCCTTTCCTACAAATGATGTCCATGACTTTAGGTGACGGCTTCGCCGTGTCTTTTCCAAATGAATCTCTATCACATGGGGTGAACCCGGGGCTGTGGTCCTGTGTCAGCATGCTGCTGAACCAGCCTTGGTGTGCCTTTGCTGAGCCCTTCTGGGAAACAAGGGCCAAAAGCCAGTGGTGCTTTCAGTTTTGGATACCCCCTAAATAAATCGCAGCAGGGCAGCAGGGCCTCCCAGCCCACGAGAGCCACCAGCTGCAAGCACAAGCTGCACGAGGTTTCTGTGCGATAATTCTTGGTTAAATCTTGCATTTGGCTCTGCCTCGTATTTAATCTCAGCGCAGACGTGGACATCGTGGTCATTGCAGAGACGTGGGGTGGCTCCTTCTGCGCTGGGGCCAGGGAGCGCAGCGTGACAGCATCACTCGTGCTGCCCTCTTAGCAACAAGGGCTAGGAAACACCCTTTGGGAAAGCTCCAGCAATGCCAGAGGAAAGAAAAAAAATATATCAGGTTAAGTCTAAAGTGGTTTCAGGAAGAGGTCATTAGCCAAGCACACGGCCGGCGCTCCCGGGGGCTTGGCTCTTGCGGCCCCTCCTGTTGCAGGCGCGGAAATGGGGACCAGGTGGGGCCCACGGTGCCTGGGGGCTCAGGGCTAGGAGGGGAGCCACCGAGGTTGCCTGCAGCCCCCCAGATTCCACCTAACAGGGCGAGGAGCGTGGCTGGTGCTGCTTCTGCCAGAGCCAGCACAAATCCGGGGGCACCGGGCAGGTGCCGGCACCGCACGGCAGCCAGAGTCACCGATGGGTTTCCCACTGTTTGGTGCACCGTGGCTGTAATTTACCCCCCTAACCTGAATAAAGCGCTTCTCTTTTTTAGACTGTTATCGTTAAATATTCTGTTTTTGCTGGTTCTGAAGCCCAGCCACCCTTCGGACTGTAAAACCTGCTGCTTGGCACTGCGTAAACACACAGAAAAGGGCAGAAACACCCTCAAGAAGTTTATCTGCTCCAAGCAAGGGGCACTGATCCCCAACAAGTCACCCTGCTTTTATCCTCTGTGCCTTAAAATACGTTCCTTTATAAATATTAAGTAGGAATAATATAAATACTAATAGGTGGCTCTACTTGTCAGAGTAGCCTGTATTTAATGGAAATATTGGTAGTGCTCCTGAAAGCGGTGCTGCTTGCATTCAGCTGCATCTGCAGCCCGTGGGAGAAGGCAGGGCTGAACTTTGCAGCCAATTTGCCAAGTTTTGGTCACGGAAGCCTGCAGAGAATGGGCACCTGAGGCGATTTATTTGGGCATTTGGGATCTGTGGGCTGACAAGGAAATTACCTTCCTGCGCCGCGGTGCCCGCGGCCGGGCGCTTCCCGGTCTCGCCGTGCCTTTCCTGATCCCTGCCGCCAGCCATCCCAGCCAGTTGCCAAAGGGAAATAAACAGATGGAACAGTTTTCCATAAAAATGCAAATAGGTTGTAAAAATGTCTCCAAAATCTAAATACTCTGCGAGAATGCGCCAGCTCGGATGAATATTTTGACAGGAAAAAGCGAAAGAAAGAAGAATAAGTTAAATGATGTCAGGACAAATTGTTTGGGTTTCTGTGATAAAATGTTGCCGAAGAAGCTATAGTTTATTTAAGGAGGGCATATGTGCCGCACTTAACAATACGGGAGTCTATACAAAAGTAAATTCAGAAGTCAAACCGGAATGGGTTTCGGCGTTACGACCATAACCCCATTTGCCGTCGTAAACTGATTTTTCCCTGATTTTTTTTTTTTTGTTTGTTTCTTGGTCTGCTCCTTATTTAGTTAATTAATTAATTAATTAATTAATTAATTTTTATTTATATTTTTCCCAATAAAAGCAGGAGATGAGGCTCTGGTGCTTGGACCCGGCCGGGGGACCTCACCCTGGCAGCAGCAGCCCGGGATGCCTGGGAGCTGATGCGGCGCTGCCAGGGCGTGTGTGGTCAGCAGCCCCTAACAGGCCCTGTCTGAATAGGCAAAACAAACCGTTTAGCTTTCTGGCTTGCTTGCGCTGCGATCTTTTCCAAGTAATTGGGCCCAACTGTAATTTTTCTGTTTTCCTCCCCCCCCCCCCCCCCGGCACACAAAGGCGTTTGTGTCGGCAGCGGGAGGGTTGGATGCGGCGCGGGTTGAGGAGCTCCCAGTGCGACGGGCAGCGCCCAGCCGGGATAAATGGGCCCTTTGTGAGGCCACCATTGTGCGCTCCTTCTGCTGAAAAGATGCTGCCTGTCCTCTGTGTGTTATTTTCTTGCCTTTATTCACGTTTTGTTTAGCATTCATGAGCCCGGTGTCTCCAACAGCTGCCCGTGGGGATGCGGGGAGCTGCGGGAGCCGGGACATCTCCCTGCGCCCTGACACCCAGCACCACGGTGCTCAGCAGGCGAGCAGGACATGGGGGCACCCCGGGGACACTCGGCTGCTGTCACCTAGGGGAATGTCCCCATGGCCACGCCGAGGCTGGAGGAGGCTGGGGCTCTCCAGAGGCTCGCTCCGAATGTTTCCAGTGGGGTTGGCTCTGCTGCAGGCTGCCCTCCCACAAGCTGCCTGCATGTTTTGGGTGATGCTGCAGGACATGGCAAGGCATCTCTCATGTGGGTGATGCTCTTTCTGTCCCTAATTTGTCACCTCTGGTGCCTAAACCCTCAGTGCTCCCTGCCCCAGGGCAGGTCCCCGGGGGCTCTGGCTGGAGGTGCTGCAGGCACCATGCTGAAGCCGAGATCTGGAGCTCCCCCCGACACCCACCCTGCCTCTTGCAGAGCTGGCTTGGACCCAGCACCTGCCTTACACCTTTCCTGGGTGTATCTGCCCAGAAACTATCCTAAATCTGTACCGGGTAACACCACCAAGGCACAGAGACCCCGTGGGCCGGCGTGCTCGGCGTGTGCCTGCCGAAATGGGGGCTCGCTGTGGTTAATTCACACCTTGTGGCATCTAACAGGGGGAAACACAAACCCACTTGCTGTGGACAAGCTCCTCCAGCCCCGCATTTTGGGGCGTGCTTCTTCTAAGTGAGGGGGACCTGTGACGAGCGGCAGCGCGGCGTTTAGCGGGTGTGTTGCTGACAGTGCAGGGATTTTAACGCCGGCGTTGGTTTCGAGCTGATTATTACGAATGGCTGCCTAGAGCCAGGGTAATTTGTAAAGCTGTGAGAACGTGAAAAACCCACCGACGACAGCTTGCTTTGCTCATTAGAAGAATCCCCAGGGCTCACGTACCAGGAAGAGAGAAGACAAACGGACCTGCTGTAGTGCTGGGGACGGCTCTGTGTGCGGCCGAGCCCCACGCAAGCAGCCCCGGGTGGGTGCCTGGCCCCGTCCCACCGCGGTGGAGGGGACCAGAGGTGTCTGTGGGGGGGTGACAGTGGTGGAAATGGGGATGGGAAGAGCTGGGAGGGAGGAGGAAGCCTTCCCAAGCATTGCCACTCCATCTTCCACTTGTCACCATGTCATTTCCCTATCTAAAAATATATGTACGCATATAAAAAATCCCCGATAATCACTGTGGGTGCACGATAACCTGCTGAACAACTTGTTCCCAGGGAAAAAGTGTGCGGCCGAGCCATCAGGAAGGTGGTCGGGGAGGTTTGGGAGAGCTGCTTGAAATGGAAGTGGAGCAGATATGTCCCCAGACACTGCGGCTTGCTGGTGGGTGCCAGGTTTGGGGTCAGCCGCACCCATCGGTGAGAAAAGGGGGCCTCCATCCCCAAATCCATCCCCAGCTGCTCCGCCAGCACCAGGGACGGTGTTTGAAAAATCAGGTGACACAAGGTTTAGGGAAGGCATCCTGGAGACAAAACATAACGGCAAAATATTGGGGAAAACCAAAACTCCGCTCCGCGTACTGAGTTATAACAAAAGTGATGCCAAGAGATCCGAATCTGGCTGCAGTCTCTTGGCACGGATCTTTATTCAGAGCATGAACAATGAATTTGCATCCTAGGAAACAAATGCACTCCACATGCCCCGAAACAAATAAATGTGAAACATCCCTTTATTCCACAGCCAGGAATCTTAATCTTGCTGATAAACAAACCGGAGGGGGAAAAAAAAATACCTCGGAAAGTCGTGGTTTACTTCAGCACTGTATTTTCTCAATTTAAAGGAAAAAAAGACCGGAAATTGAATAGAAAATGAAGTAAGCTCTGTGCTCACAGCTAATGTAAGCTGTGTTTCCAGCAGGGTGTCGTGGGCTGAGGGTCCCTCGTGGGTGCCACCTGCCCAGGACAGCCTGGTCCTGTGGCCGAGAGGTCAGGACAGGGGACAGGAGAGCCAAGCTCAAGCTGAAAACGGTGCCCGAAGGATTTCAACAAACCATCCCATTGGCAATATTTTATTCCATTTCACCTGCTCTGGGCTGGCAAGCACCGCTTTGGGCTTCGCTAAGGGTTTTGCCAATGTCACTCTGGGCAGAATACTGCGATTTTGCTGGCTAGGAGGGATGTGTTTATGCTGCTGCTACGTGTAACTGCAGGGCCAGAGGTTCATCTTCCTCTAATTGCCCCTCGATTGGAGAATCCGGCTGAAATTTCTAATTTGTTGACCTGGAAAAAAAAAAAAAAAAAAAAAAAAAAAAAAAAAAAAAA